>NC_047651.1:14081296-14106054 GCF_902201215.1 Prunus dulcis
GGTAAGGAAACGTCGGCCGTCGTGTGCTGGTTTGTTTGGCACCGGTCTCGGAGATCAAGTCCAAGCGAGGCGGCCGGTGCGACGTCGGGAAGGGAGGAAGGTCGCGGGCGAGGGCAGCTGCGGGAGGAGAGAGAGAGAGCTGACGGGGGAGAGGAGAGAGAGTGATATAAATATCTGACTTTTTGACCAAATTACCATTTTGCCCCTCGCGGTTTTTAGACCATAACTTCTTCGTTACGGCTCCGATTCGGGTCTACTCTGTGTCTACGAACTCCTTTCGCCGCGCTCTACGCAATGGCGTAGGCGAAATTCCCAAATTCTTTCCCGATTAAAAAGCCAAATTTTCCCCCATTAAAATATGCGAGGGCAATTTGGTCATTTCGCTAAAAGATATTTTCCTTACCTTTTTAGATTTTTTCTTTCTTTTTGATATTTTGTTTTGGGTTCTTACAATCTACCCCCCTTATAAAAATTTCGTCCTCGAAATTTGCATCTCTGTCCTTCCAGGAGGGGAGAAGAACTGCTCCTGCATTGGCTACTCGGGTTACTACACTGCACATCTCACTGAAAGCTAATTACTTTCTCTTCAAAAAATCTGGACTGCTTATTTTCTACACGTTCTGTAATCTTATTGGGTCCAATCTAGCTAGGATTTGGCTCCCTGACTTCCTTAAATCTCATTTCACCTTCCTCAGGTGATAATTATCGAGAATACTTATTTGAAAATCCTTCTTCCAATATCTGCCTAACTCCTTGTCAATCCCGGATTACAACACTTCCAGATTTCGATAAACCTTACTTAGCATTCTTTCTTCGTACTTGGGTGCTCCATACCATGTCTCGAGTAAGGCATCTATTGGAAACATCTAATTCAAGGAAATCCAATAATTGTCACTTAAGGCATATCCTCAAACCAGCATCTTTTTACTTAACTCATTCTGAACCTGTAGTTCATTATGTCTCTCCATACTTTTGGCTACACCAGCCTTAAAACCATTTGCAATATTACCATCCTAGCTGGTTTCTCTACTACCACTAGCTCCAATTCGATGGCCTCCAAGTCTGCGGCCGTTCGATGTTGGAAAACTGTAATCACCACTGTAGTATCTCTCTTGATCTCTTCCTGAGTAAGATTATCTCCTTCCCAATACTGTGTACAGCGTGCACCCCATAGTCTGCCCCTTATCTGGCTGGGACAGACATCACCACCAACTAATTACAATACCTGGGATGGAGGCTTTTTAACTTTATCATGACCAGATACTACCTCTTACTTCCCATTGTTTATTACTAGAAATAGTACGTGAATCCTTTTTCTTGTATTCGGTTTCAACCGTTATCCTCTATCCTGCTGCAAAACTCCTGTGTTCACACCTTTTGTAGACTCATGAATAAGGTTGACTATCATATTCTGTTCCCAAAATGTTTACTTCGTACGGGTCAAAGGAGTTTAACATCACTTCTTAATCACATCCTACCCAAAACTTTATTCTCCTGTGAAACAACCAGGATTTCCTATGACCTGCTATACTCCTTCAACTCAATCCTTGTTTACTGCTAGATACCATTATTATTCCAATGGATAGCTCTTACTCCTGTTTACTTGATCCACCCATCTCACGGATGGATCTCTGGCTGACTATAGCTTGGGCTAACTTCTCCAAGGTCTACTGAGTGTTAGTATTTCCCTGCCTACTAGGTACGATAGATACGGCTCTTTACAAACCTCTTAGAAAACTATCTGATTTTCCTACTGATACCACCACCATTTGGGCCCAACTTGAGAAGAGAACGAGGATGCACAAAGTGCGAAGTCTACAGGAAGTAAAACCTATGCTCTGATTCCAAATTGACAGGACCCGACCCAATTTCCACTTTGGAATTCGAGCCAAGTCCTGTGCGTGTCCGACACCTGACAAATGTCGGGCACAAATGACCTTCTTACCCTTCTGACTTCAATTTCTCTTTAAATTTCCTCAGATTTCTGCCGAAAATTCGGCAGAACCTCCCCTGTATTTTTGATTTATCCCAAAATTTTCACCTGTCAAATAATCTCAGAAACCCTACCAACAGCCAGACTAAGTCAAAAAACAGATTCCAACCTCAATTCCTTATGTTCAACATGATATCAGAGCATTTTCTAGGGTTTTCAAGGTTGCAAGGATCTTTTGCAAAACTTTACCTTGGCGCAGAAACTATGATTGGCCCGGTGGTGGATCCCGCGTACTTCTACGGCCTGGGGGCGAAAAACAGGTTGAAAATGTGAGTGGACCAAAGCAACAATAATGTTCTTCAAAACAATTCTCATAAACATAATATCCCCCATGGTAAAATAAATTTAGCTAAATAAAAATGAATACTTACTTATTATATCACGCGTAGTCAATTCAAGGCATTCTATATCAGTCATATTCAAACTTGAAAGTTTCATACAAACCACTGAATTCAAAGCTTTCATAAAAGTACTGAAATCCAACGCATATAAAAACTCTGTACTCAGATCTTTCATAACTGAACGAATATAAAGGTATCTATACTTGAAAAATCAGAAAAACTGACTTAAAATAACTGAAAACCATAGTTAAATAAAAGAAACTCAAAATCCTTTGAAATACCACCAGTTTGTACCCCTGTCATTTCCGTCAATTCCCTGGCAGGTCTCGGGTGTCACACAGGCTACCCGAGCCGCAAACTGGCGAAATCAGGGGGCTATGATCAGCCTGTCCCGCCGGCAGATTCCTCGGTGACACCAAGTCAACTCGAGTCGCTCTGGCAGGATACAGGGGACCGTAGTCAGCCTGATCCGCAATCCTGGCAGGTCTCGGGGACACAGAGTCAGCCGAGCCGCAATCCCGGCAGGTCTCGGGACACCAAGTCTGCCGAGCCGCAAATCCTGGCACTCACGGTCCGAGCGTCCCCGAAACTTGTGAGGCAAGTCAAGTGCACTGACTGAACTATAATCAGACTGGATGTCCGTAGACATCGGTCCGACTCTGGGTAATCACCATAAAGAAAAACGGGTACGAGGTGGTTTAAAAATAAAGTCCTTTAGAAAAATCTGAATCACAACTGAAAAACTCAAGTCGTGCTGCTGTCTCAACTGATTCAAAACTCAAACTCTGTTTCTGTAACTGGTAAATAAGCAGCACCGACTTATAGAATTATTACTGTACTGATCATATTCAAAATCGTATAAAAACTTACTCAAAGACTGAATGAAGAAACTTACTCAAATAAACTCATTTATAAAACTCATTTATATAAAATCATTTATAAAATCTATTTTATATAAAAGCACATCAATTCATATAAAAGCACATCAATTCATTTATGAAATCTGAATTATGAAAGAAGGTCCACTCACAGATGGTCCGAGCTACTTCGATCCCTCGGAGGTCTCCTTTAAAATTCTGTCGGGCTCCTGATACCTCACTCGACTGATTTGGTTGAGAAACGGAGGAGATCGAGCGGCTGGAAGTTCGGATGGCATTCGGACGAACCGTCGACTTCCATGGCAGATTCCAGCCGATTCCGACCACAGCAGCGGCGGAGGTGGGTAAGGAAACGTCGGCCGTCGTGTGCTGGTTTGTTTGGCACCGGTCTCGGAGATCAACTCCAAGCGAGGCGGCCGGTGCGGCGTCGGGAAGGGAGGAAGGTCGCGGGCGAGGGCAGCTGCGGGAGGAGAGAGAGAGCTGACGGGGGAGAGGAGAGAGAGTGATATAAATATCTGACTTTTTGACCAAATTACCATTTTGCCCCTCGCGATTTTTTAGACCATAACTTCTTCGTTACGGCTCCGATTCGGGTCTACTCCGTGTCTACGAACTCCTTTCGCCGCGCTCTACGCAATGGCGTAGGCGGAATTCCCAAATTCTTTCCCGATTAAAAAGTCAAATTTTCCCCATTAAAATATGCGAGGGCAATTTGGTCATTTCGCTAAAAGATATTTTCCTTACCTTTTTAGATATTTTCTTTCTTTTTGATATTTTGTTTTGGGTTCTTACAAATGGAGCCCGAACAGTTAGTTCGCGATGGTCGATTCAATAACCCCATGATTGATCGTTATCAAGAAATGCAATCTTCATATGTTCACGAGAGACGTCAAGTTGACTTGATCGAGCACTTGTGGGAGATGAAAGGCAATCACAATGGATGAAGTCAAGATTAGTGCTTTGTTTGGAATTATGCTTTATTTTTAATTATGCTTTATTTTGTGTGTGGTGTTTTTTGGAATTATGCTTTTATTTATTATTATTATGCTTTTATGTATGGTTTGTTTTGTGTGTTGTTTGCAATAAATTAAGGTTTGGTTTTAATTAATCTTTGTTTTGATGCTCAAATGTTTTTAATAAATAGTCATATTATTTAATGCTTTTTTTATTTAATGAAAAGGAAACAATACAACAAATTAAAGGATAATACAACAATACAACAATACAACAATACAACAATACAACATATGGCAAAGGTGTTTCAATACAACCTAATGGTTTTTATCATTTAACCAATCCATATTGCTAGGTCCGTCGTCATGGAAAAGTTTTCTTCTCATCACATCCCTTTGTCTATGCTTCCAATAGGCCTTTGTTTCAGGAGACATATGGCTCGTATCCATGGCCATGATTTTCATCTCTCTATCATCCATGTCTTTTTCTTGTGCATGCTGCTGTTGAATTGCAAATGTTTCCTCTCGTGCCTTGTCCACTTCATCTCTTTTCAAGTCTCTCTCAATTCTTAGTGAGGTGTTCTTAGCTATTTGCTCCAATAATTGTACACATTCATTGTTCGAAGTGCCCCCTCTCTTGGCCTTTGCCGCCTTTCTCCCAATAGGTCTCGGCGGACGTGGGAGTGGTGACTCCGTTTCCATTGGGGAGTCCAATGGCGAATCGGTTGATGGTGAATCGTGGAGCGGCGTCTCATTCAACACAACCGCGGACCGGTGGGAATAATTTTGAATCTCGAACAATCCTTCACAACTTCCCAACATTGAAAATGCACGAAACTTTTTTTGCCTTGCCCCATGGCACCGAACCACATTTGTGCTTGTATGATCTATTAAAAATAAATAATTGGAAGTGCAAGAAAAAAAAAATTATTATGCAAGAAAATATAAACTATTTTGAAATGCAAGAATAAAATTGATTATGCAAGAAAATATAGACAAATTGGAAATGCAAAAAGAAAAAAAAAAGATTATGCAAGAAAAAGAAATAGAATATGCAAAAAAAAAAAAAAAGTTACATTAAATTGATGAAAATGGCAATTATAAATATTTTACCTCATCGGATAGATTTTGACCGCTTCGAATGTTCTCCCTTGCTTTTGTCAAGGCATTTCTCCATTTCCCTAACTCTTTATTCATAAGTTTTCATCTACTAGACAACGCCATTTCGGTCTGAATGGAACCTGATCTTTGACAAAATTCTCCATAAATTTTGCTCCACATATGATGGAATTTCATCTCATTGCCCGTGATAGGGTCATGACTAATGTTCACCTAAAACTGACACAACGCAATATGTTCCTGAGTTGACCACTAGCCTCCGGTTTCGACAGAAGATGCCATTTATTTTTTTTGTTTACAAATGGAAAGTAGTTAAAAAATGTGAGTGGAGAGTAAAAAATATTGGAAGGAGAAGAGTTTGTATAGAGAATTGGTGTGGAAAGTGAATAATGTGAGGGGAGAGTAAAAAATATTGGATGGAAAATAAATTGTATGAAGATTTGGTGTGGAAAGTAAATAAAATGGTTAGGTATTTATAGGAAAAAAATACTTAATTTTTTGGTATTTTTAAAAAAAAAATTCAGAATTTTTTTAGTAAAAAAAAAGAGGACCGTCGAATTTCTGAAAAAAAAAAAAAGATCGGAGCATCCCAGTTGCGACACGTGGCACATGCCCTTTGGGTTCTGTCAGCACTGACGTCATCGCTGACGTTAGCGTGCGGAAGTCAAATTTTTTTACCTTTGGCGCGTGAAACTCACGCGCCAACGATAAAAAAATTTGAATGACCCTGCGCTGACGTCACAGCCCTCAGGCTAAAGCCCAGGCGAACCTTGCCGTTGGGCCTGCCTAAGCTGGTGGGACCCAGCTCTTGCCCGGGCCTCTTCTCTCGCGCTGGAGTCTGTTTGGATTCGGTCGGGGGGCCTTTTGCCCGAGTTTGAAGCAGTGCTGGAGCTGCTCTTAGTAAAGCTTACCTCGGGATATTTGATTAAATTTATGATAACCATTATGGCTAAACAGTCAAATTTGATTGCTCATTGCTATTTTTATATCCATGTTTAGTCTTGTAAATTAAAGTTAGTCTTGTAACTCTTTAATTATCATTTAAGGGTTGTGACTTTTGTCCTTCTTAATAATTTAGCATTAATCTAATATTACAAAATCCTCAACAATATTGTCACACCACAATTACCCCCACTACTACCACCATGCACCACCACAATCATCATCGACAACGACCCCCGACAACATGGTCACCACAACCACTCCCACTATCATCATTGTCACCATTTCAAAATTTCCACATCCAAACGACCATTCAGAAAATAATAATAATAATAATAATAATAATAATAATAATAATAATAAAAAAGAACCCATGCGTGAAGTCATTTTAGTCACCCCCATAGTCATCTATCTATCTTGGAGTCAAAATTGAATGGTTGATATTCAAACTTGGATCAAATATCCTAATATGGTATAAATGTCAACCATAGATTTTTGATCCACTAATTGGCTCTGAACTCCGGTGCCAATAATAGATGGTGTTGTGCTTAACACTCTATTCATGTCCACATTCTTTGAATCAGATTCTTGCTTAAAGTCTCCTTTGAATCAGATTCTACTAAAAAACCAAAAACCATCAATAATGCAAGAATATATATATAGTGTTTTGGTGGTACCTAAACATAATATGCTAGTTATGGATTAATTACCAGCACGTAACTGCGACGACCGTTCGTCTTCATCTCTCTCTCTCTCTAAAAATTCCTCTTAAACAAAAAAATAAGAAGAAGAAAATAAAAAATAAAAAAACTCTCTGCTTATACTTTTCTCTCCGACTTCCCTCAAAATCTCCCGATATGGACGCGCCCGACTCCTGCCAAACCGCGGTGCAACGCTTCCAAAACGTTGTCGTCATGCGCCACGGCGACCGCATCGACAACTTCGAGCCTCTCTGGGTGTCGCAGGCAGCGAGACCATGGGACCCGCCTCTGGTCCAAGCGGGCAAGGATCGGGCATTCTGCACGGGTACGAAGCTCCGATCCGATCTCGGATTCCAAATCAATCGGGTCTTCGTCTCACCGTTCATACGCTGCGTCGAGACCGCCGTTCAAGTCGTCACCGCACTCTCCGCCAGCGAACACCCTACTCTCTCCAAATACGAAAGCGACCAGCCCCTCCCTGTCGATCCTTCTAAGCTCAAGGTGGGCCCCAATATTTTATTATTACATGTTGAGGATTGTGATTGCTTATTTAATCAAATTTGTATATATATATATATGTATGTGGATTAGGTCCTATTCTGATAGTTTGCTTGCATAATAAGATATATACAGTAATTTTTCTTTTTGGGCACAACAATATGTGACGTAGATCGATTGAGAGAGTTTTTTTCTTTTAAAATTTTAAAATTTATTTCATTTTTTATACAAGCCATATTGAAAATGGGGGGGATTTGACCGCATAATCTCAAGCGCAGGATAACTGTTCTTAATTGGGAGAGTTATGTATATAAATTGACAATCAAGTATTTGATGTCTCACATATTATCTTATCGGACTCTGAATCAAAACTTATGTTTTAAGAGTTGTACTTTATGTTTTGACAACATAACATGTCAGATATTGAAAACGCTAAGAGAAGTGTTGTACAGACACAGCCTTAGTATATTTAAGCTTGGTGATAATAATATGTGGAGTAACAATGGCATGTAGGTTTCAGTCTGTTTGTCCATTTTACAGGTCTCAATTGAATATGGGTTATGTGAGATGCTGAACAAGGAGGCCATCCGTGGCGACTTGGCTCCAAAAGAAGGACAACGATGGGGTTTCAATATACCAGAGCTTGAGGCTTTGTTCCCAGCTGGGACAGTGGATCAAACTGTGGAACGAGTGTACAAAGAGGTATTTGGAAATTTCTTGGTGTATGCATAATGTGGACATAAATGATTTTTGTTTTGACTAATGGAACCTCTTTCTGTGGTTGACTCCAGTTGCCCCAGTGGGGAGAGAGTGTGACGGGTGCACGGGCTAGATACGCTGAGGTCATTCTGGCCCTTGCAGATAAATACCCTACAGAAAATCTGCTCCTTGTCACTCATGGTAGGCTGCATATGTGGTTCAACTCTTTCTTGAGTTTTTAGTTTCTCTTTTATGTTTTTGGAAATTTTTGGCAGCTTTTTATATTTGTTCTTTAGTAACTCCAGCAATGTGTTCCTCTTCCCAAGGAAACGCCTTTTGAATCTAAGATAAAAGCATCTTTGTGCAGGTGAAGGAGTTGGTTCATCAATTTCTTTATTCCTAGAGGGCGCCACAGTTTATGAAGTCAATTACTGTGCATATTCAGAACTAAGAAGGCCTGTCTTTGACAAAGACCAGCCAACAACTGCTGGGAAGTTTGAGGTAGTGAAAAATCTTCGCCAGACTGGTCTCAGTTACTCGCTTGAAATTGCGGAGACAGGTGATTTAAGCTTACCATCAGAGTAACGACCGTGTAATATTGCCTTCTTTCTAGCGTGCTTGACTGCATTTTTACACCAAAACTCCAATTATTGGAATTCATTCCAGGCCTGACTGGTTTACAAATTGATCAGACAATAGTTTCTCTTTTACGTTTTCTTTTGCAACTTCAGTTCCATGTATTTGCGACCAGGCCATGAAGGGCTCGGGTTTAAAAAAAATGAAACAAAAGCTTCTTTTTTACACCAGAACAAGTTCCCTTCACCCCCACAACACCGCCCCCCTCCCCTTTATCAATATGATCATGTGCTACTTCAATCACTAACAACTGAAAAATGACTGAAACCTTCAAAGAAAGTTCTCTTACTCTTGTTCTATAAGTGTTTTGAGTTACAGTAAATGCAAGCATAGTACCTATCTTTAAGAAGAAGCAACTATATCATGCCTGTTGGACAAAGAATGGCAGAGGCAGCTTGACTTGCTATTATATGCAGTTCAATGTCTAGTACAAATAATGGCAGTAACAATAAATTATCATGCCAGTTAGACCTTGTCAATTTCTAGCTAAAGAAACTAATACAAAGTTAGTGTTTAGTTTCCACATCCTACATGCAAACTTGGAGTTACAAGGTTACTGCCATTCAATGCTGCTCTGATGAGTTTGGAAGCAGTTCAATCTGATCAAACATGTCTACCGGTAAGTCGTCGAAGACACAGTCCGGGGTTATGGGATTGCCAATTTTGTCCCTTTCACCACTTCCACAACTTCCTACCGGTTCGAGAAATGGGGGCTCCATGAGAAGTTGTTCTCCTCCATTTCCAAGTTCTGAAGCAACCAGAGGCGTTAACATGTCGAAATAGGGGTCAAATCTTGCCAAGAGTTCTTGGGTTTCTAATGAGAATTCTAGGTCTGTTTGGGGTTGTGGGTTTTGCGGAAAAGGGATTAGTGGTTGGGGCTCAATCCATGGATTCTTCTCAGTTGGGGCAAGCTCTTGTTGAACAGGGTTTGCTTTAAGAGCAAGTAACTTGGGCTTAACAAGATCTGGTAGTGGCACCATTTTGATAATCTCGGAGTTCCCAAAGCAAGGTGGTGATGAGCATGATTGAGCCTGTGATGATGACTCTCCCTCTGATGAACAACTGAACTTTGGACCCTAGAGAGGAAGGAAAAAAAAAAAAAACCAATAACATAATTAACAATTAATTGCAATACTTACATTTGTAGGAACCGTAGGTCCATAACAATAATAACGACATCTTTTTCGTCAAGATTTATTCATCTGGCTTCCATTTTTTTGTTCTTGTAACTCTAACTACCAAAAGTTGAACAAATTAAAACTTCTAAATGGGGCTAACATGAAAATGCAAACAATTTCAGACAGAATATTTCAAGTGCATAAGTAGAAAAACTTATTTTCTTACTGTTAAAAAACCCGTCTCTACATGTGCAAAGGACATCAATTGCAGCCATTACCAAAAATGATTAAAGAAAAATGAAAGAAAGTTGTCATTTACACATCCAGAAAACCAATATTAGGTTTTTCTTCTGTCTAGAAGTAACATGTCATTTACCTCCAAAGTGAGAACCTCATCATAAACAGGGCCTTCCCTTTTGTTTTTGTGTGACTTGGAGGGTGCTGATGCCTGCAGAATCCTAGCCAGCCTCTTCTGCCTGCTACTCCAAAAATTCTTAACATCATTGTCAGTCCTCCCAGGCAAATAGGTTGCTATTCTTGCCCATTTGTTCCCAAATTGTGCTTGCAAATCTATCACCAACCTCTCCTCCTCTAGTGAGAATTTGCACCCACTGAGAAACAAACACAAATTCCAAATACAATTAGCAAAAAAACCCAACAACAGATATGCTAAATCCTGATTAGCAACAAAACCCAACAACCCATTTTTGAAATCTTAATCAGCAACAAAACCCAAGAACCTATTTAAAAAAAAATCTTCGTCACATATCATTTGCATGAAACAATGTACCATAAGCAACAACTTAAAAAGAAAGAAAATGAAATGGTGCATGATGAGTTGGGTTACTTCTTCAAGTTGGGTCTAAGCTTATTGACCCAACGGAGACGGCAAGACTTGCCAGTCCTCTGCAAGAGGCCTTTGGATCGAATGGAGCTCCAGTCTCTTGGGCCACACTTCTTCACATGGTTTAACAGAACTTCATCTTCCTCTGCTTTCCATGGACCTTTCCTTATACCCTCTTCTCTTCTACCCTCCATTCAGAATTCTTTCTCCTTACTCAGACACAAAATGAGTTACTTTTGTCACTTTCTTTGCAAAAGCTTTTCTATAAGTTGTGCAGCACTTTCTGTAATTTTCTTATCGTTTGTGTAGTGGCGGTTAAGGCAGTTACTAATGCCATCGTCCACTAATTAGCCCACATTCGCACTTTTTTCTCTGTTTCAAAATCATACCGATGAAGTTACGAAAATGGCCCTCTCTTATTTTTTATTTTAATTTCCAACCATCAAAGCAAAGAGCCCTGTTTCTTTTGACATTTTTACCTCAATTTTTTTTTATAAAAAAATATCTAAAAATTCCCGAGAAATTAAACATTTATTTGGTAGGATATACTTATAGGACTGCTGGAAGATTTCAAAGAAGAAGCCAATGGGTTCCCACCACAGTGGTGGC
The DNA here is from genome assembly GCF_902201215.1 of Prunus dulcis. NCBI lineage: Eukaryota > Viridiplantae > Streptophyta > Magnoliopsida > Rosales > Rosaceae > Prunus > Prunus dulcis. The sequence goes on from NC_047651.1 coordinate 14,092,628, forward strand.
GGCTTCACCCCATGCCACCTGAATTTGAACTCAGGGTTGAACTCCGATGTAACCAAAAAAAAAAAAAAAATTTCAAAGAAGAAAAAAAACAGTTCCAAAACCAGCCATTATAATAATTCTCCTTTTCCTATTGACTGTGGTTCACATGGCTAAATGCTATTCCTTCACAAAAACAATATAAAGAGATACATTTGGTACTTCCATTGGGCCAAGATATCTTAGCTTTCAAAGTTTCCTTGAAATGCTGTAAGTCAGCAGCCATATAACTTGGTACAACAAATCAGGTCAACGAACAAAAAAGCTACAATTTGATCTATTGAAGAGTATATACATGAAGAAAACCCTACGACTAACTAAAGCACTAATATTTTAGCTCATCTGTCACAAGTTTGCTGGATGCCACACTCGTCAAAAGGCCGCAGTCTCCATTGAAGTTGTTCCCTCAGCAGAAGTAGTATTGATGCCATTGGCAACTGGTTGGCTGATCACCCCATTGTTAGTGTTAATGCTTTCAGCACCGTTTAGAAGTTTAGTACTAGTAAGATGAGATTCAGTAATAAAAGACGGCTTCTCAGAAGAAACAGTTTCAGTATCCCCATTCTCAACAGGCAGACGTTCCTCGTTGTAACTTGATGTTGATGAGCATTTAAGCAATGATTCTCCTTGTACAGCCATCAAAGTGCCAACTGCATTTGAATACTGACTACAATCAGAACCATTTATCAAGTTGTCACGAACCCCATCAATTGTGATAGCATCATCAACGGATGATCGGTGATTACTGGTGCTTCCATTCTTGCTTTCAATTTCTATTCTATCACTTTCTGAAGCTTCAGACACTTCAACCACTTGTGATTCAACAGGCACAGATGCAGATGGCGAAGTCTTGCTATCTACGATATTGTTATCAGATGCTCTAACAGCAGGCTCAATATCATTGCAGTGGAGATCATTTGGATCGGTTAATGTGCATTGTTCCGCAAACTCCATTCCATTTTTTCCTTCTGTTTCCATTTGTTCATTTCCTGTTATGACACCTGAAGTTTCAGCTACTTCAACCACATGTAATTCAACAGGAATTGATGCAGATGGGGAGATCTTGTTATATACAGTATTGTCATCAGATGTCTTGCAAATAACAGTGGGTTCAATATCATGGATGTGGTCATCATCTGGATGGGTTACTGTGCATTGCTCCACAAACTCCATTGTTGAAGAAGGGATATCAATGTCCTCATCCATCGCATTTTCTTGCCTATTTCTATTTAAGATATCATCCTCATATCCAGTCGGATTAGTGAGAGCATCATCTGCGGAAGCCAAATCTTCAGTCTCTGTGTTAAACAATGACCTCTGTCTGCTTCCCGAGAAGACACTGCTAGACACAACCTCGTCAACAGAATATAACCCAGGTGGGGAAATACAGATGGATGATGGGTCAACATCCATCTCATCACAAGATACTTCTTCTCCACAACTCTCATTACATGTGCGATTTCCACGTGCTACCAGATTACTCTGTTCAGTACCCAATTTACCCTTGGTTCTCACAGCAGTGACATGTCCATCCCCACAATCATTCTCGTTATGAGATACTACTTCCTCATTTACTAATTCTCGATCTCGATCAGCAAAAGGTGTCACATCCATTGTGGTATTGCAGCTTTCCAAATTAACTAGTCCATTTAATTGATTCTGTACAAAGACGGCTAAAGAAACAGCATGATCACGGATCAAAGAATCATGAGGTGGGCAGTGCAGCATATCAATCAAGGCCTGGTGGTACTGCAATAGGCTTATAGATGGCATAGCCGACTTTTTCCGACAGACACTGATAACTTTCAGTACATGCTCGCACAGGTTGCCCATTTCTGCCCAACTGCAGTTGCAAATACCGAACTGTGAACCAGGGTTCCAAACAAGATAAGCCTTATCTTGATCAAGCTGGTTAAAAACTTTTGCACATGTACCTTCCATGACTACATTGGAGTCTGGAATCTTCAACGCTTTACGCCAAGATGTTAAACCACTCACCCATTCATCTTTCCAATATCGAGCAAAATCATCCTTCTCGGAATATTCATCAAGCCAGAAGTAGGAATGTACTTTTGTACCCAGCTTGTCAACCAACCAATCAACTCGTGTGTACACACTAGGTTTCTTCTCATTCAACAACCTAAGCTTTAGTTGGTTGTGGTAGAACTCCATTGCTGCACAGGTTTCCTGGCTAGCAAGTGGAAGATTTTGTAGAGCAGAGATCCACATCCCTATGTCAAAAAACATTTTTCTTGAATGAGTAATTCAAAATAAAGAAAAATAAAAAATAAAAAAGGCTCTTTTAATAGAAAGGGGAGAAAAAAAACAAAAAGGCCACTATCTGCAAGACTAAATATTATATTGAACCCACGCAATAAATTGATCTTCTGCCAAATAAAGACTGCTTTACAATCAGCAGGTCAATTCTTAGGATATCAAATTCCCCTGTATACAAATGGGTATATATTACATGCAAAGCATATACTAAATTATATATTACACAAACACACACACACATGAACATCCACACATTTATGCGATTATATATGTAAAATTTATGAACATATGTATGTATGCATATATATGCACATTAACCCGTATGAATGCCACACAATCAAGTCAGGGCAGGTCTTAAGAGATACATACATAGACATAAATGTAAGTATGTCAAGATGAAAACCAATTAAAAGAGACATGTTCGTTCACATCACAGGGCAAAATATACCTCTACTTAAGATGATAGTGACCAACCTATTCTAGGATACCAGGTTGCCTTAAAGTAATCCATAAAATCTGATTCATCTAGAAAATCTTCTATGAAGTCCTCAAACAAACCCTCAGTTCCTCGTTGCTGACAAATGTTATCCATTGTCTGATGAAACCTTCTTGATATTGCAGCTCGCATCTCATTGTCCACACATTTCTTTACTAAGTTTTTATGCCATGCATGACGAACACGCCAAAAGCTTATCAACACCGAGCACTGAAATACATCCCTGAATACAATGAAAAAACATTATCACTTAGCTTCAAATCATGCAAGTATTTATCCATTAAAACAAGAAAAATAAATACAGCTCTAGATCATGTCAAAGTGGCCTGCTCCATTTTGAAATCGTTGCGGTTATTGTCACTGGCCCAAACCCCAAAAGGTCACCTCATAAAATTGGATAAATAAATAAGATTTATTTATAGCCTTCAACCTTGATTTTAAACATCGTTTGACAATAGCAAGGCTATGTGTTGAAATTAAATCACTAGTGGTCAAAACCAAACAAATCACACAATACTAGTGCATCGACTGGACAGTCTGATCAAGTCAAGAGATTGGGCATTAATTTCAAGGAGAGAATCCCACCTGCTTATAATATTAAACTGAAAACAAATCTTCTGATCATAAGTAAACAACTGAAATGGAATACATTGGAAACAGGAATAAGTGGTGATGTAGTTGGGTTCACACTGCCACTTCTATGGAAAATGATCTATGGACTGTGTTCTACCAAACAAAACATCAGCGAATACAATCATCTATTGTCAGTTTGAAGTTCGGACAAGGACTGAGAAGCCAACCTGATAGTGAGCACATCAGCTAGCGGATCATCCACAATGAACCCAGCCAACTTCCATGCAGGATCTTTCGTTTGAACTCTATTGTAAAGAGCCCTCATCCATTTATGGGCATTGGAACTTTCAAACTTTGGAGCCACTATCCAAGCTACTGGAATGGCCTTGTTGTCGTCGTTAAATACAAGGAGACTGTGAACTGAATACTATATAACATCCAAACATGAACATATTTAGTTGCACATTCTATTAACAATTGCAGTTAACAATAAAAGGTTAAACAAACTAAACGGACCTTCAATTTGTTTGTTCCGAACCTTGAATCAGAAGCTAGAAGGCTGCGATTTCCAAAGCGAATCATCTGTTGCAACTGCCAATCTGTTTGAATTCCCAAAGTGAAAGGGTCCACATCAGAGAAATCCTCATAGTAGAAAACATTACTCTGATGGTTTTCCACCCACATGCTGATGCTAACCGCATCATCTGCATCCAATTCATATCTAGAACGTCGAATGATCCTCTCCTGTCTCCGAACGTACCTATGGGTTAAAAGATCATCACGATTAGATGGACCGCCCTGTTTCTCTACTGATTCATTGTGTCTCTGCATTATAGTCTCCACAGAGACCCCCACATATAGCAAAGATAGCACACGAAGACGTAGGTCCTCAGAGATGTATGGGGCAAACATAGCACGTGTTCCGGCAGCCATCTTGTCTTGCGGGCCATGACATGGCACCCCTTTCTTATCCACATGCTTATCCTGATTATATATGACAAGCGCCACTGAGGGTTCAGCAATTAAGCGTTTCACGATAAAGTGGCAGGTACATCCTCTCTTGGTGTTTGGTCGACCAGCATTTTTCTTCTTTGGGAGATAAGTAGTCCTGCTAGGTCGTACAACCCCACCCTTCCTATGATCATCAGGACCAAAGGAACACCAATATCTACACATTTAAAGAAGATAATTTAAGCTGATAGAAGGCAGGAATGCTGGCTAGAATGGACAGAGGAAAAAATGTGGAACTTACAGAATATATTCAAGAACACCATCAACCTTTGGTTTGTAAGGCGTCTTTGCCTGCCGCCGCCTCCTTGCTTCAACATGAAATCTTGTTGGACATTCTTTGTTCGCGGATTCACCCCTCAAAAAATCATCAACTCTAGCAAATGGAATTAGAGCAACTCTATCTTTATTGTCACGCCAACCTTCCACCTTTGACCACACAATATCAGCAGAAGAAAACTCCAGTGTTGGTGGACTCTGAACAGGAAGGGACAGAATCTCATCCCATCTAGCCATCTACCTACAATGGATAAAACAGAAATGATACATTTAATAACGGAACACTAATACACCAATGTTCATGCTACCAGAGCACTCAATGAGCAAAAGCCAGATGTTAACCTTAAAAGCCCAACTTTAAAATAAACTACTTCTTAGGCAACAGTGAATTCAGCACAACTCAAGTTAACCAATCAGTCTAACTTTAAGTCGAGAAGAAGAGGCTGGACCTGGAAATTCCTTCCGAAATTTCTTTCGTGTTCTTCCTTCTTCTTGAGTTGGTTCCGCTGTTTCTTTTAAAATGGGAAAACCTAGCCTTCTCCTCCTTGTCCAGAGGAAGAGGCTGGTGTGATTAAAAAGTTTTAAATTTTCATTTTTAACAATGATTACCTCACCCTGCCGCCCTGAGCTCAATTACAAATTATCTATGTTGAATTAAACATTTACAACCACACCCCAAACCCGATTAAAAGATAAAACTAAAGAGCACAGAAAGATTAATTTAATTCATGCCAAATAAAAAGTCCAAAACTTCAGCAAACTATTCCAGTTCCTGTAAATTCTTTCTCAGAAATTTCACTTCTATTTTCAGGAATTCTCATAAATCGAACACAGTTGAAAAGCACAAAAAAAAAAAAAAAAACGAAGAGAAAAAATGTAACCTTCGCAGACTCAAACTGAGCTATATGGCTATACGCACACATCACGCAATATACACATATGGACAACTATGTATGCAAATATGTTTATACTTTCGGGTTAGGGTTTTAGAATTAGGGTTACCTGGATAGGGAAATGAAATAGAGAGGGAGGTTGCGCTGCCTGTGGAGATTGCAAACGGAAGGAGAGGACTGAACCCCAAAAACCCTTTCGTCGTACACACTTTTTTTCTTTCTTCTTTTTCTACTACGTGTTATTTTATCTAACTTTGTAGTATTTGCAAAACAGGTCAACTTTTCTCAATAATTCATTCATACGGTCATTTAGGAAAAGGCGATAATAATTTATTTATAAGAGGAGTAACAAGTACAGAAAAAACGACTAAGCCCTAGAATATTTAGGCATCTCTACACATAAAGGTTCGTTCGTCGTTGCTCTTAATAGAGGCCCCTCGCATCCTAGAGATATTGAATTTTTTCGTGTGTATTACAAATCAAGCTTACTTGATATTAACATAAATAATTAGATGTAAAATGAGTCATATATAGTGTCAATGCATATAATTAAAATTGGGTTGAATTGGATTTGAAAAATACTAGAGATTGAAGAATTATCTCAACTTTTATCCCATTTCTCTTATATATTGTGGTCATTAAATCATAAAACCATGTAGAATTCATGTAAGACCTACTCACTTTATTTTCTTATGGTGCTAAGCACGACATGGGTGTTGTGTCATATGTTCTGCCCATTGTGTTTGGGCATGCCAATGCTTTTGTTGCACCAAATCCATCTTTTCCTTTAATAAATATTTTCTTACTTACGTTTTTTATTATTTATAAATAGAACATTAATGTGGTGAGATAATGGATAATTCTCAATGAGTTTGGTAACTTCATCTTACAAATGGAAAAGAGTGATCCAGTGAAAATAATAATAATAATAATAATAATAATTTCAAGATGAAAATCCAACATAAACGTGTTGGTTTTATATAATAAAAGTGAAATTGAATTCGAAACATAAAATTATTACAACCAAACAATGAAAGGTTATTCGTCTCTTGTCCTCTGATGTACCCCAAGTCCAGTTCTTATGTTTGCACCCAGCTCTACTAGATCCTCCACCTGTAAAACAACTTACAGACTGTGAGTACATGTATCATTTCAGGTTACACATCACAATAGAGGATCCGAACACATCACAACAACCTAAATGATAGGATATATACAAATCTGTGTTAAAAATGGGCCTGATAATTCACCCACAACAAAGCTACGCCACTACAATGGGTTAGCTACAATGACGTATCTAACTCACCACAAATATATATCATCCTTGTATTCATGTGAGTCTAATATGAGACCTATTCGAACGTGGAGACAACTCCTATTGAATCAAAGGCTCGTTGGTAATTTCCTTGACTTTCCACAGGATATCTAACTATATGATCAATTTTCTCATCTTTAGACAGTAAGGATTTATGTAAGACTTTGAGGTGTTATCTCAGCTCTTTTAGGACACCTTCATTAATTACTAAGTAGCGTCCATGTTTTTGAGAAAAGGTAAAACAAGTTGCAGACAGAATAAGGACCGAACAGTCTTAGATATCAAACCTGATAAGTTGTTCCACTCTCGGTATTGCAACTAGGAAACCTATTCAGATCAGGGTTGAGGGCTGAAAAAGGTCTAAACTTGGCAAACTTACAATAGGTCTAAACTTAGGTAATGAGGGGACTCCAATGGCCGTGAGGTTTCAAAGAGAACAAGGGATAAACAGTTTAAAGGATCTACTCCACAAAACCACTAACGAAAGCTAATAAATTCAGCAACAAACCTTGCTAAGTTAAAACATCATGAATTCGGCTCAAAGACTCAATGATAAACTGTACCATAGTCGGTATCCAGTCTCGAGAGAGTAGCTCAAGTTAAGAGGAAGACACTGTAGCTAAGATATAAGTTGCACCAAATCCGACCTCTCCCTCCTCCATGAAAATATCTGAAAGGAAGAAGATGACGAATAGCGGATGGAGAAAAGTCTCAGAACCATAAGAACACAAAAGGAAGAGCAATTGTAGGTACATGAGAGGCACACCCCAAATCCAAAACATCTAAAAACTGATAAAAATGAAACTAAGTGTAAAAGAGAGAAGGATTGCTGGACTAGCTATCCATTCAAAAAGAGCCCACAAGGGAAAAAAATGCTCATATCATTCGTCACAGCAAACTCAATGCACCACATGACAGAGCCCAATTCCCTTATACTCCTTTCTTCGCCAAAATGTTCTTTTCAGGAAGACAACATCTGTCTCTATAACACTACCTTCCCATTACCCAAAAATGCAATCTACTTGTCATCGACTTCTTTTTCTGGGTTTTTTTTCCCCAAGCAATCAGACTAATCCTTCACTTCAAAGTTCAAAATGAACAGAACCTTACACTTGTGTTATTCAGTAAAACTGTTCTTCACAAGCATTTTGCTTCATTGCATATTATTAATATTAAAATTTGACAAATGAAATTCTGAATATTTGCAAATGCCAAATATATAAAAACAGAAAAATAAGGAAAGCAAGACAAGGGCGTATATATTTGCAAATACCATCCAATCAGGGGGGCGTAATTGTAATTACACAAGAAATACAAAACACAGATACATACATGCCACACTGATACAACTTGTAGCAAATTGCAGTGCTTCACTCACAGTGAAAACATTTCCCAAAGTGATTGATATACCCCTAAGAATCTGAGACACAGAGAGAGAGAGAGAGAGAGAGAGAGAGAGAGAGAGAGAGAGAGATGAGAGCTAACCTTGCGGATTCCAGAGGCTTGCAGGCCAGCGACGCCAGCGGTGGCGATGGAGCCGACGTAGAGGGACGCAACGGCAAAGGCCTTGAAAGGCATCGTCGTGGAGTTTCCGGCGCAACCTCTCCGGGACGACACCACGGCCCAACCCAACTGGGCCGCGCTGGCCCCGGCCCACCACAAGTGAGCGCGGGACCCACCGCGACCACCACTTCCTCCACTCTCCAGAGTCTCCTCCTCCTGCATCTGCGATGATTATAAAGCAGCTGGTTTTGATTCGTTCGGAATGACTCAATTCAAGTAAAGTATCTGATTGTGTTGGGTTTAACTGTTGAATTGGGCTTTTCTTCATTTTGGGACCAAAAAAGATTATGGGCACAGATATTGGGCCTACACATAAATATTGTCATGGATTTGGGCTTACTAAAAAGTTGGGTTTATTTTCAGATCATTATATGTCTGATTCATTTATTTTAGGAGCCTCCAAATGTAAACTCATGTTCTTCTCGTTGATCGCTACTCGTCTTAATATTTCAATAAAACGCTGTCGTCTTTCAGAAAAGGGCAAAGGGGAAAAATCAATTTTGAGGTGTAGTGTAGATGCCTCACAATTTAGACTGTTAAGCGCGTTGACAAATTTCCTTAAAAAATAATAGCCAGGATGAAATAAATTTACTTAATTTATTTTTTACAGATGAAGCGCATGAGCATCCCATAGAGATCAGTCATTGCTTCATGGAGGAGTTCATATAAAGCAACCCATGCATTCATTTGAGTACCCAAAATGGATAAAGCGGCTGAGCCTCAAAAAGAAATCATCAAGTTCAAAGAGATTATCATCAAGTTTCCGGATCCATTGTAAATCACAATATCTTAGACAGTCAATTAGTATTATTATTTTTTGATAAAAACGATATTAGGGGAGGGGGAATCAAACCTAAAACCTCGGGTGCAAGAGTAAATACTCTTAACTACTTGAGCTACAAGTCCCTTTCATCTTAGACAGTCAATTATGGATATAGCTATAAGACTGGAAAGTGAGTATATCACATGTATATAAATACATGTGAAAAGGGTAGCAACAAATAATGGAGATTCATTTCCCTACTTTTTCCCACCACAGTGTAAATTCAATTTAAAACTTGAATGCTTTTTCTATGACTCTTTTTTTTTAATTTCTCACGCGTCCAATCTTGATATATAATGGTTGTTGCCATGAAAACTGCTGGTACTACAGAAAATGCTCAAAGCCCTGTTGGGTCACCTGCATCTGTTGATACTCATTTAGCTCCTATCATGGCATCTTTTTGTAACTATACTAATTAAGTGCAAAGAGTATACAATCTTCTTCTGAAAATATGCGGTCATGTAGAAATCACGGAATCGTGTTGTAAGATGAGAACGAATACACCCAATTACTCTCAAATAAGTTTATGAATAATGATGAAGACGACATTTTTGTACCATATTTTAATACCAAATAATGTGGTAAGACATAAGTCGAGTGAGGTCAACTCTTGCACTCCCTTCCCCCTTCCCAAAGAAAAAAGAAACACTAAAATTCTGACTGAATGCGGGACAGGAAAAATGTTGCAGAAGGAGTGGAGTATAAAGAACCTGGCGGTGGTTAACGTTCTTGAGTCGACGACAATGGTGTCTGTTTGTCCTGTCGCTAGCTAGTGAGCTAGGCTTGTCATTGCCTTATTGCAAACAGAAAATTAAGGTTAATAAAAAGGGACTGGCTCCGTTGACCAGGCCCAAGTGGGAAAACCTATGGTTAAACAAAACTTTGGATCCGTTGACCATCAAGGCGTGGCTTGGTTCCCTTAAATATCAGGGGATAAACTAAACTTACCAAAACTAAACTAAACTTAAACCAAGGCGTGGCGTGGCTTGGTCTTCGCCACTACTCAAAAACAATTAATTGAGTGTGGGTGTATACGTTCTCATATCTCACAACGATTCTGTGATTTTTGTTTTTCTGTTGCAATATTTTTCGTTTTTATGTTATTGTTACTAGTATAAGAAAGAGAAGCTTTGAAAGAAAAAAGGGAGAGAAATAAGAGGGAAGGTATTCTATTGTTCTGTTCTTATGCATTTGATTTGTTACTGATTCTTTCTTTTATTTGCACCTGTGATTTTTTCTGTATTAAAATCGTGGGTTGCATGAACTATACTAGCTAGTTAGACAGCAATCGCAAGATCATTGCTTTGATACCATGCTAAAATAAGGGAAACAATTGTGAGGATTTTCTGTGTATTCTTCTCCCTTGAAGGCCAAGTAACCTTGGAGTTTAAGTAATTTTATTTACAATAGGAAATTAGAAATAGAAAATGAAACAAATTTTACAATTAATCAATACTGAAACGTCAACTCATGCGCCAACAATTCCCTATAGCAAATGAGGAAATTAAGTCACACCAATATGATTACCATCATTTTTCTTTGGAATGTTTAGGAACATTCAAATGACCTTTGTTTAATCATATTTAAAAATTTCATTATTTTACAATTATTATTTTTAATGGAAATCATTTAACAATAATGACAACACCAATGGGTGAGATGGAGTCGTGTATTTTCAGTCTCTGAAACAAAACTTCCAATTTATATGACATTTTGCTTATCTTCTTAGATTTCCCCTTACCATTGTTCCACTGGTGAGTCAGGAACAAAATTCTGGCCACCTAACACCCGACGCATGAATTTTGTAATCAATTTGTAAGATTTCTTCTTTAAAAAAGTTTAATGCAGAATATTCTGTGACATGAAATCTTAAAGATATTAAGAACGTGATGTATAGTGTTCAGTTAGCATTTAAAAAAATTGTAAACATGCATTTTCTTTGTGTATTCACGCAAAATTAGTTAAGGATTTGTTTTTAGTTTGGCAAACTTCAATATAATCATCGGTTTGTGGCCTAAATTAATCTCGTTATAACAATGGACTTATCGGTATTTTATAAAAATTCTTTACCTAGCTAAACTTATTTGAAAGCCTCTTGATGCACTGGGAAGTGCATGTTAAAAATCAAATCTAGAATATTCCATCACGTGAAATGACATGAAAATTGATGAGTTGTTTCAATTATCTTTTTATTAGTTTCGTAACAGCTATATGTGTGGTCTTTGTAAATTCAAATGAAACATGTGAACGATTTGTCTGTAACTAAACAAACTTAACATGTGAACGACTTGTCTGTAGTTAACGACTTGTCTGTAGCTAAACAAACTTAACATGTGAACGACTTGTCTGTAGCTAAATAAACTTATTTAATGCCATCATCGGCTTTATCGCCCAAATATTTAAGTGCCTCCCCAAATTTCTTTCCTAGTACAAAACATAAATATTGCTCATGTATACAGGTTCTTCTTTTTGTAATGGTTATCATTTTAGAACCCTGGAGCCAGTTTTCATGTTTTAGTGGAAGGAGACGGAGAAAGAAAGGGAAAATAAAAATTGAGACACAAGTAAAATTAGTAAAAGAATATTCCATTGTAGAAATGAGTGGCATGGGAGAAATTGATGCAAGAGAGATTGCTCTTGTAATAAGGGGCCTTAAGATCCTCCTAATGGGCCTACAAGGTACATTTATTTGCTTATTACTTGCTTCTTCTTTTTTCTTAGTCATTGTCAATTTGCTCTTGATTCATTGTTAGATTTAGCATAAATGCCAAATAAAGATCATGTTTGTGAGATCTTGGAAATTTTATGGTGCTTCAAAACTATTTGTAGAATTTTGGATGTGATTAAAGGAAAATACATGTATTTATGAGTTCATAGTATTTTTTGGAGAATTTTTAAGAACTCGGCTGAATTTTTGATCTCTTCTTTCCCCATGTAGTTGGTGGTTCCAAAGAAAAAGAAAGGGGGAAAGGACGGTTTTTAGCTGGAAACGTGAGAACCCATTCCTTCAGTTCCTACTTCACTTTGTTCACCCCAATATTTAAATTAGAGATTTTCTATTTAAACCCCACACTTCTCTTTCTTCACCCCAATATTTAAATCATTAAGCTGTAATTTTATTATTGTGTAAAAAGATAAAAAAGTCATCCAACTTAATACTTAACCCTAGTACATCTATACACACACCCCACCACTCTTCATATTAAGTTTTAGAAAAATACAAACTCCTCTACATCGTATTGCCAGAGACATAGAACATTGACGAACATGCCTCTCTAAAATCTACGTGGGAGCTGATGGAAAGAATTGTTGATTGTTTGGTTGTAATGATCATATTCTCTTCCCTTTGTTAATTGCTTGGCTGTTGATTGCTTTTGTTTTTGTTTTTGTTTTTGTTTTTTTTGCTAAAACCTCAATATTATGACATTGTTTTTCTTGAAACATGATTTAGGAATCAAATGTTGGATGCATTAAAACAATTCTCAATATCCGATCAAAATGGGATGTTGATAAATTCATGTGATGTTCATAAGTCTTTGTTGATTGCTTTTGTTTTGTTTTGTTTTTTTTTGGTTTTGTTTTTTTGTTTTTTGCACTCTTGGCTATTGATTGCTTGGTTGTTTTGATTTTTTATTTAAAATTTATACCTGATGTTTTGTGATCCTTTACTATTACATGTTTTGTCACAATAGTTTTATTTTCATCCGACCTATTGGGTTTTGCAAACTTTTATAAAGTTTTATCAGGTTTCATCTTCTTCCCTGTTTATCTCCTACAGTATATAGGTACAATTGAGCGAAGTGATAAAATGAATCAACCTAAAGTGCCTAAAGCTTCAGTACATAGTGTTTCACTGTTTGAAAATTCTAGATGGCATTCGGAGGTACATAGTCCTTCAATACATATGAAACTTCCCTTTGCAACCTCTTAATCCCATGGTGTTTACAAAAAACTAATTTAATTACTTACTATTTCTCATGTGCAGAACGTACCTCCTCCTCTAAGGGTAGCTTGTCAGGTTTAAATAGAAAATTTCTTTTATTTCTTATCTTTTCACTACTACGATTTACTATTTGCGCGACGGAATTTTGCGCGACGAATAGAGTTTTGTCGCGCAAAGAGCACTTTTGCGACGAAAAAAATTCTCCGTCGCGCAAAGTACAG
>NC_047651.1:14106154-14107668 GCF_902201215.1 Prunus dulcis
TAAAATGGCTGAAAATCATCCTTGAATAAAGAAAGCTCAAAATCCTTTAAAACTTCGTTCGACTGAATTTACTAAAAAAATGAGTAAACAATATCTGCAGTAAAAGCTTTAAAATCCTTTAAAACTGCCACCTAATTGTACCCCTGTTATATCCGTCAATTCCCTGGCAGGTCTCGAGCGCCACGCAGTCCACCCGAGCCGCAAACTGGCGAAATCAGGGGACTATGATCAGCCTGATCTGCCGGCAGATTCCTCGAGGACACCAAGTCAGCTCGAGTCGCTCTGGCAGGATGCGGGGACCGTAGTCAGCCTGATCCGCAATCCTGGCAGGTCTCGGGGACACAGAGTCAGCCGAGCCGCAATCCTGGCAGGTCTCGGGACACCAAGTCTGCCGAGCCGCAAATCCTGGCACTCACGGTCCGAGCGTCCCCGAAACTCGTGAGGCAAAGTCAAGTGCACTGACTGAACTATAATCAGACTGGATGTCCGTAGACATCGGTCCGACTCTGGGTAATCACCATAAAGAAAAACGGGTACGAGGTGGTTTTAAAATAAAGTCCTTGTAAAAAGAAATCTCTGAATAATAATTGTAAAACTCAAGTCGTGCTGCGGTTTCAACTGTTTTGAAATTCAACCTCTGTTTCTATAACTGGTAAATAAGCAGCACCGACTTATAAAACTATTACTGTAATTATCGTATTCGAAACCATAATAAAACTTACTCAAGATCAAATAAGGAAATTTATTCAAATAAACTTATTTATAAAAACTCGTTTATATAAAAATCAATATAAAATCAATTATAAAATCTTATTTACGGAAAACCTCAACATAACTCATTTAATAAAATAATGCCTGCAAGAAAGTCCACTCACAGATGGTCCGAGCTAATTTGACCCTTTGAAGGTTCCTCCTGCTGATCGGCTGGACCTCTGATGCCTCACTCGACTGATTTGGTTGAGAAACGGAGGAGATCGAGCGGCTGGAAGTTCGGATGGCATTCGGACGACCCGTCGACTTCCATGGCAGATTCCGGCCGATTCAGCCCCACGGAAGCGGCGGAGGAGTGGGTAAAGAAGCGTCGCCGGCCGTCGTGTGTCTTGGTTCGTTGGTGCCGGTCTGGATCAACTCAAAGCGAGGCGACGGTGCGCACCGGAAGGGAGTGAAGGTCGGGCGAGGGGCAGCTGTGGGGAGAGAAGAGAGAGCTGGCGGGGAGAGGAGAGAGAGAGCTTTAAAAATCTGACTTTTTGACCAAATTACCATTTTTCCCCTCGCGGTTTTTAGACCATAACTTCTTCGTTACGGCTCCGATTCGGGTCTACTCCGTGTCTACGAACTCCTTTCGCCGCGTTCTACGCAATGGCGTAAGCGAAATTCCCAAATTCTTTCTCGATCAAAAAGTCAAATTTTTCCCCATTAAATAATGCGAGGGCAAAATTGTCTTTTTGCAAGAAGATATTTTCCTTACTTTTTAGATATTTTCTTCCTTTTTAGATATTTTGTTTTGGGTTCTT
>NC_047651.1:14108252-14123167 GCF_902201215.1 Prunus dulcis
CTTAAGAAATTGAATAGTATATATATATTTATTAAGCAGCTTTAACCTTATTTATATTTTAAATTGTAAAATAAAATAATTTTAATTTTATTATTCATAACAATTATTTTTATAAATATTGTGTTACGAACCAATTTTTCGTCTCTCAAAAGTTTGAGCAACCAACAGTTTGTCACGCAAAACTCTAAAAATTTAGACGGGTACCAAAAATGGGACGCGGGATTTTAAAAAAAAATAAAAAAATTTTAGACTTTGCGCGACCAATATTTTTTGTCGCTCAAAACTTTGCGCAACGAATATATTTTTTCGTCTCGCAAAAATTTGGGCGGGTACCAAAAATCGGACGCGGGAATTTTTTTAGATTTTGCGCGACCAGTACGTATTTTTCGTCGAGCAAAAATTTAAAAATTTTGGCGGGTACCAAAAATGGGGCGCGGGGATTTTTTTTTTTAAATAATTTTTTTAGACTTTGCGCGACCAATAATACTATATTCGTCGCGCAAAAATTTAAAATTTTTGGCGGGTACCAAAAATGGGACGCGGGGATTTTTTTTTTTTAATAATTTTTTTTGACTTTGCGCGACCAATATTCCTCTATTTGTCGCGCAAAAATTTAAAAATTTTGGCGGGTACTAAAAATGGGACGCGGGGATTTTTTTTTTTCAATAATTTTTTTGACTTTGCGCGATCAATATTCCTCTATTCGTTGCGCAAAAATTTAAAATTTTTGGCGGGTACCAAAAATGGGACGCGGGGATTTTTATTTTTTTAATAATTTTTTTAGACTTTGCGCGACCAATATGTTTCGTCGCGCAAAAGGTTGCGTGATTAATATTCCAATATTTTTCGTCGCGCAAACCTCTGCGCGACCAACAATATTTTTCATCGCGCAAAGTGATACGGTTTTTAAAACCGAAATATCTCCACCATTTTCTCAATGCCTTTCTCTACTCTTACCTCTCCTTTCTCTTTCCCTCTCCCCAAATCCCACCATTTCTCTCACTCACTCCTCTCACTTAATCTCTCATCTCTCTCTTCACTATCTCTCACTCTCTCTCACTCACTCTCTCACTCACTCTCTCATCTCTCTATCACTATCTTCTCTAATTCTCTCACACTCACTTCTCCCTCTCATTCTCATTCACTCTCAATCTTGCCAAAAGGTATATTCTCTCCAAATTTTAAATTTTTTTCATTAATATGTGTTTTTGGAGTTAATTTTGAGTTTGTGTGGGTTTTGGGGTTGAGTAAAGGGGAGGGATTGGAGTTTGGGTTGGATTTGTGGTATAACAATTTTAGGGGAGATTATGCCTTCTTTTTTTTTTCTTTTTTTTTTTTGTGGTTATTTGACCATATTTATTTTTTTTGTAGGGAATCATCGAGACTTTGACGGCTAAAGTTGAGGATTAGGAAGCTATCAAACCATATCCTCCGCCACTACCACCACAATACGCTTGTATTAGGATTTTATTATTGTACTTTGTTAATTTATGTGTACATTTTGAATATTTTATATATATATATATATTTATTGGATAATTTGATCACTATTTTTCATATGTAATTTTATTTTGAATATGTCAATTTAAATTAAAGTAATTAAAAAAATCATACAATTAAATTAAATTTAAAAAGTAAAAATTAATATCAATTTAAATTAAAGTAATTTTAAAAAGAAATCATACAATTAAATTAAATTTAAAAGTAAAAATTTGAAAAAATTCATATAAATAAATTCATATTAAAGAAATAATAAAACAAAAAGTCAAAAACCTTGCGCGACAAATATTTCGTAGCGCAAACTATTAAATTAGTTTATTTTAAATTAAAAAAATTTAAAACAAAAAATATTTTGTCGCGCAAATATTTGCGCGACGTTAGTATTCGTCGCGCAAAACTCAAAAAATTTGGGCAGGTTCCAAAAATTGGACGCGGGAATTTTTTATTTTTTTAAAATTTTTTTTAGACTTTGCGCGACCAATATATTTCGTAGCTCCAACATTTGCGCGACCAATCCAAGTCGCTTTGCGCTACTAATATGTTTTCGTCGCGCAAAGTCACTTTGTGTGACCAATGAAATGTCTTCGTCGCGCAAAGTCTTTCTTCACGATCTTTGCGCGACGGATTCTGCGAGACGAAATTTCTGTCGCGCTGAAATTTGTGCGACTACAATGTATTTTGCGCGACGAAATTCTCTTTGTCGCGCAAAGTGTAAAATGTAGTAGTGTTTGCAGGAGATATAGTAATAGAATTGCGGATGGCTTTGAGCTTATGCTTGCACCCTTTTAGTCTACATAGTTCCATTTATAAAGGTTTTCATTGGTTTGCTGCATATGGATTATTGTTTTTGGTTATTTAAAAAAACAAAAAGAGAAGGAGAGAGAGGAAGAGGAGAGAATGAGAGAGTGGGGCGAAGAGAGGTGAATCTGTGGGTGGGGTTCGTATGGCTTCAATGGTGCTTGGAAGGGGGGTGTGATTTAGGGTTGGGTGCTAGAGGTTGATGGTGGGCCGTTGTCGAGGGAAGCGGTGGTTGGAACTGGGCTACGGAGGTGGTCGGAGATGGGGTGGGGCTGCTGAAATTTATGGAGAAAATTTTCAAGTTCTTTGTGTGTGTTGTGGGTTGTGTGATTGGGTAGGGGTTTGGATCAGATTTGTTGCAGGAGGTGGTGGCTGGGCATATGCCGTTGACGGGACTAGTTGGCGGCTATTTGGGGTTTTTGTTTTTGAGAAGATAGTCGAAGGATGGGGCGAGTCTAGAGGCAGAGAGAGATGAGGAGAGAGAAGAATAAAATGAGATAGTGGGGATTTTTTTTTCTTTATATTTTTATAAATTTTTAATTTTATAAATTTTTTAAAGAATTATTTAATAGTTTTTTTATGTTTGTATTTTAATTTTTAATTATTTTAAATTAGTAGAATATTTAATTATGTGGAGGTGGGCTCCACTTGCCACGTCATCCGTTTAATTGGTGAATAATGATTCATGTATACGAAATTACAAAAACACTCTTGCCACATCATCAAAGTTAATAAACTTTTGGACGGAGTTGACAGCAGGAGGCAAAGTGGGTTACCAAACCTCGATCAAGCGGGGTAAGTGGGCCACTTTAAGTTTGAAGGAGCAATGTGAGATTTGATCGTAGTTTTAAGGGGTATTGGTGTAAATAAGCCTTTACTTTATCAACTCAAAGCCTAGCATGTGCTAGAACTTTGGTAAGCCCCGCAAATCCTATCAGCTCCTCATGTACGATAAAATAAAGGATTGCAGGGAAGTTGATATCTTTTCATGATATCAACTTATATAAAGTAAAATATAAATGCTCAATGCTAATTAACCAGTTGTAATTTCATTAGTAATCACTAACTACTCGTTTCTGTCCAACCTTGATACAATTTAGGGCTTCTTATCTAGGTCCAAAATATTAGCTGTCATTGGATTTAGACCACATGTTTTTGGTTCTAGATATAGGTCATTTGACATTTATTACTTTTTTTGCTGTGTTGATATTACCCTTGAGGTAAATAAGGAAAACACATTGAAAATCTAAATTTAATGCATTATTTCCTTGTAATTAAATTTCAGAATTTAAATTTTGAATTCTTTCCTTGATAATATTTACCTATATACGGATAAAATATAATTTAATCAATGAAAAATAAAGGCCGCATATTATACCAATTATTCACGCAAGCACCCACATGAAATTATGTACCTAACATACAGATAAATAGTGTTATTATTAGCAATGGAAAAAACTTAGTGACAAATCATGTTACCTATAAGTCAGAAACATAAATTAAAAGACTACCTACAGTTAGAAACATAAATTAGAAGACTACTTATAAGTTAGATACAAAAATAGACAAATAAAAATTGTATATTACCTATAATAATAAAAAAAATTAAAAAAAAAGGTATATAAAATACTATTATTCATTGTCTAAAATATGAAAAACACATATATACCTATGCAATAGGCAATAGAACAATATACATACACCATAGGTTAATATATCTATAAGAGTATGTAATATACCTCTACCATAGGGACAAATGAATTTCAAAATGTTCCCCAAGAAAAGTTGCCAACAAGTATCAACAGTATTAGTACCATTTGAGGAATATTCTGCCATAATTCTCTGCTTGCTATGGAAGTATATTGTAGGCTTATTTTTTCAAATAGTCTTTGATCCTTTCACTAGTGGTAGTTTTTCATAGAGGCTGCTGATGTGAAGAAGAAGTGGGAGAACAGCTCTTGGGGTAGGAAACTGATACAATTGAGGAAAGAGAGGTTTTTATTTAAATGCGCTATGGGATATGTTTGCAATATTTTCCTTCTTTATTCAATGACAGAGTCATAAATGGCTAATTATTATCACATAAATTACTATCACTCAATTAAAGGTATAATGGGCAACATTGGAACAAAAAATGGTTTTAAAAAATAAAAATAAAAAGATTACATCATAATATATTAAAAAATGAATATAATCCTATGAGGCGTAAGAGTCAAAGGACTTGTATCAAAATCGCCAATTCCAAAGTTTAAGCCCAACTTCTCAATGAAAATTTGAATCTATATAAACTTTTCTATTAAAATTATAAAGCTTTTGTTGTTTCAAGGTTGATTATGCTTAGTTCTGAATTAGGTTGATTGTGCTTAGTTCTGAATGAATATCAAGGTTGCATCTGCCAAAAGTGAAGCAAGAGGGGCTTCTCATCAAAGTGATAGATACATGGGAAGCCCATCTTGCTAACTGTTGACGTGAGTCTCCTAATTAATCAAGGAGATTTACTTCCTTGATTAATTTAGAGATTTATTTTCCTATTTTTATATAAGTGATAAATCATTGTACAATTATGAGATAATTTTCTAATTCTTTACTGTATCTAATTCCTTGTAAAACTCTCATGTAAACTCCTATATATACCTCCTTATGGAGAAGAATAAAGTTAACCTAATATATTCAAACTATGTTCATATTTTAGCATGGAATCAGAGCCAGATTCTCTTGTGACCTGTGCTTGCGTTCTTCTTGCAATTTAAGTGCTCTCTTCCCCTCATCTTCAGGGAAGGGGAAGTGAAAAAGATATGTTTCTCTTTCTCGTGAAGATATTGCCTATTTCTTGACTCCGACGACCCTTTCTCTTCAGGAGGAGAATGGGAGTGAAGAGAAGTTGTCTCTAAACCCTTATCTCAAATTTCTCATATTCAAATCCAAAACCCTAAATCAAATTCCTCATATTTTTCCCCCAAATCCAAATCCCTCAAATCTAAAGTCCTCAAATCCTCTTATCAAAATCCCTAAACACAGACCCTCAAATCTTATACACATACCTCTCAAATCCAATTCCTACATCAAATTCCTACATTAAATTCCTCAATTCCTCCAATCACAATTCCTCATATTCTCATATCACATCTTACTTCCCCTGCGATAATGGAAGTATTTGTCATTGTTATTGTTGCTGACTACTATGTCATTTGCTACTAGTACCGTTGCTCATACCTGTTGTGTCTCTTGCTGGGGACAGTGTTATTGCTCCTGCCTGTTATGACTCTTGCTGGGGACAGTGTTGATTACTGTTGATGATGCATGTTATGTCTCTGCTTTGTTGCTCTAGCTGGTGCCAATGCCTTGTGTTGTTGTTGTTGGTACCAGTATTGTTGCTCATGCCTATTACGGTGCCAGTATTGTTGTTCGTGCCTTTGCTGGTGTGTTTTCCGTTGTGGTCACGCTCGTTGACCTTGCCTTTGCTCTTGACTTTCTTTGCCTTACCTTACCTTATTTTTTCAAGGGTTTTTGTGTTCTGCTTATCTACTGCCATGCTCACAGGGTTTCTGTGTTCTGCCTTACCTACTGCCGTGCTCATAGGGTTTCTATTTTCTGCCTTACCTATTGCCATGCTCACAGGGTTTCTGTGTTCTACTATGTACCCTATTTTTTAGGGTTTGCTCTTTTGTTTCCGCTGCGAACTTTGCTTTAGTTTGTCACTTGTTTCACTCATGGTTGACGAAAAGACCTTCTCTACAATTGGTGCTTCTCAAGTATGGTGTTCTGTGACTCACTTGTCAAGTTGGGCATGCGAAATATCTATGCACTAACTTGAGGAAGGAGTGTTGACATGAGTCTCCTAATTCATCAAGTAGATTTACTTCCTTGATTAATTAAGGGATTTACTTTCCTATTTTTATTTATGTGATAAATCATTGTACAATTAGGAGATACTTTCATTATTCTTTACTGTATCTAATTCCTTGTAAAACTCTCATGTAAACTCCTATATATACTTCCTTAAGGAGAAGAATAAAGTTAACTAATACATTCAAACTATATTCATATTTTAGCACTAACGTCACCTGCAATGCAAACCATGACCTGTGCTGCCTTTCTTCCTCTCCAAAGTGGAACAAGAACGCTATCGAAATATATAGTAATGTTTTTGGTCAGATTTTATCTGCAACACTTAGATTTTTGGGCTCTTGTGCAAGATCCAAAAGTTGATATACATATATATACAGAAAACTTGAGACAAAATTTTCACTAGTTTTGTGTGAAAATACATAATAGATTGCACAGTCCCGATCTCTTGGACCACAGGAGTCCAAGAGATTGTAGTCACCCAACGTTAGATATTAATCCAATGGTTCAAAAAAAATTTCTTAAAAGGAGAGCAAGAGTGAGTGAACCGTTGAATTTACATCTAATGGTGAGTGACTACAAATCTCTTGGACTCCTGTAGTCCAAGAGATTGGGACTGTATATGTAGCAGCAGTTCCAGAAATCAAACAAATCTTTCACCGGTCGCACGTGGTAATATAGAGAACACACACATCAGTTACAAAAATTAAAATCTAATCCAAATAACTTATGACACTATTCTGATTAAACGACATATGCTGGATGAATCTCTACTAAGAACTACAAATGAAGCTTAAATTGGATTATGTTCAAGCGACTTCATGGTTCCAATGATTGAGAAAACCAGGACAAAAAGTCCAAGTATAGTTGAGCTGCCTGTCCAAAGATCCTTGAAGTAAACTCCTTTCAGGATTGCCACATGACGGTTCCAAAAACTGATCTCATAGTGCTTATTAAGCTGCCCACAGACACCACCATAGCAGGATAAATCATCCATAATCTGCACACAGAGTTTATTGATCAGGTTCGCCACTGTTTCGTTGCAGCCTATCTTGTTAACAAGAACTCCACTCTCAATCAGCAAATTCACATCTTCCACAGTGTCCACAAGTTTATCCATGAACAAAAAATATTCGCAAATATAAGCAGAGTCTGGATACAGAAACTGCTCCAACGCCATGACATTTCGGACGACGCATTCTGTCTCATCCTTGACACAGAATAGTGTCAGCTTCAAGTCCATACTTGTAAAACATGCTAAGTTGAAATTACAATCGTGGGATTCATCTCCTTTAATGACAAACCCTACTTCTTTAAGTAGCCTAAAGTTCACCCCTGCGGCCTTCAACTTTCTCGCGTGACATATATTTTTTATAGGAGTATCTACCCAAGTCATTTCTTCTGCAGGGCACAAAAAATGTCTTACCAAATCAGTGAAATGTTTTATAGTTACTCCAATCCTGACAGATTTTCCCTTACTGTAACTTTTGAAGAACTCACAGGTAAGCTTGAGAAAGGGATGAACAGATTCGGCGGCTTCAACAGTTAACACAGAATGATCGCGGGGGTGGCTTCTACGACAGCAAGGCAAGCAGTAACATATTTTATCAAGATCAAAACATCTTTGTTGTCTATTCTCCTGTTCTTGTGCTTGCACTTCGTTGCGGGGATAGAAACAAGAGACCGGCATGGCAAAGTTGTACAGGTCTTGAAGAAGAAAATAAGGAAGCTGATTTTCTAGCAGTATGAGGTCCTGCTCTACAGCTTTCCTCAGCCACCGTGATCTTAAGATGTGATAATCATTTTCAGGGTTTTCAGAATCCATCATAAAGAGCTGAATGATGAAGAGGGCATCAACTAGAATTACCTCCGAAAAGTCGAAATTGTCACCCTGATTAATTGTCCCTGCATAGCAACTAAGAATCTTTCCTTGACGATCTGTGATGAAACTTTTTAGTTCCTCCTTACTCTTTAAAGTACCTGTGAAAAAATTCTCACAATATATTCTTTTATGGTTCTCCATGTCCTTGAGTTCTGGTTTGCCATGGTGGAAAGGGCCTATTGAAATTAATTGAGGAGTGTATGCTGCTTCATTTACTTTACGGAGTTTATTGGGAACCCTGTAGATACACCTCTTGTCAGGCTGGTAGAAAAATGGTACCGCGTCGGCCCATTCTGGTTCATTCTCTGCTCTCTGATCCTCCATATATGAAGTCGACTTTTTCCTAGTGACAATGAAACTAAAATTAGTACTACATAGGAAGTGACAGTCTGCTTCACCAGCAAAATTCCAGTGTTCAAGAATGTCATCATTCATTCAAATGTTCTAGAATTTTGTCATTAGTACCACATCCGGATGAGTACTGCGAGTTTAAAATGTCAATTGACAAGTTCCTAGCTAGTTCATAAATTTTCAATGTGTTTTGTTTGCATTTTAAAGGTAAATTCATCAGATATTGGAGGGCCATCTATACGTCTTCAACTCGTTGGATCTTCGAGCTCCATCGAATTTTTTTATTCTCATCTCCTAAGTACCTATTATGTTCCTAAATTTGAAATGGAAAAAAAATTTAAGTAAATAAGAAACAGAAAATTAACACAAATATATTTTTGGTTATATAAACTGAAATCCTTATAGAAAGCAAATTAAGCAATCTTCAGTAAAGCCAATTCTGCAGTAGAAACTAAATGTAGCAGAATGAGTGGAGCAAAAAAAACCTGCAAGTTTACTCGGGGAAATGCAATGGCATTTCTGGCGGTGGTTGAGGTTTCTTGAGCTACCACATGTGGTGTCTGCTTGGCCTGTTGCTAGCTAGCGAGAGGTAGGCTTGTCATTGGCCCCATATTGAAAACAAAAAATTATGGTTCACAAAAGGAACCAGATCCAAAACTTGGATCCGTTGACAGTCGAGATGTGGAAAAGTGATGTGTTTAAACTAAATCCTGGTTCGCTTGACGATCAAATGGGGATAAGCTAAACGTAAACCAAGACTAGATGCTATTTGACTAATAAGTAAATTATGTGTTTCATGGGGAACATCATCTTCAGACACATCTTTTTCCTGTCCTGCATCAGTCAGAATTTTAATGTTTCTTTTTTCTAAGGGAGTGCAAGAGTTGACCTCTCTCGACTTATATCCTACCACATTGCTTGGTATTAAAATGTGATAAGACATAAGTCATAAACTTACTTGAGTGTAAATGGGTGTATTCGTTCTCATCTCACAACACAATTATGTGATTTCTACATGACCGCATATTGTTAGTAGAGGATCGTATACTCTTTGCACTTAATTAGTGTATAGTTACAAAAAGATGCCATGATAGGAGATAAATGAATACCAACAGATGCAGCTGACCCAACAGGGCTTTGAGCATTTTCTGAAGTACCAGCAGTTTTCATGGCAACAACCATTATATTTCAAGGTTGGACGTGTGGGAAATAAATAAAAAAACGTCATAGAGCATTCAAGTTTTAAATTGAATATACATTGTGGTGGAAAAAAAGGTAGGGAAAATGAATGTCCATTATTTGTTGCTACCCTTTTATATACATGTGATATAATCATTTTCCAGCCTGAGCTATATCCATAATTGACTGTCTAAGATGCAAAGGGCTTATAGCTCAAGTGATTAAGAGTATTTACTCTTGTACCTGTGGTCTTAGGTTCGATTATGCCTCCCCAAATATGACTTTTATCAAAAAATAATAATAATAATTGAATGTCTAAGATATTGTGATTTACAATGGAACTTGATAATCTCTTTGAACTTGATTTCTTTTTTAGGCTCAGTCGCTTAATCCATTTTGGGTACTCAAATGAATGCATGGGCTGCTTTATATATATAAACTCCTCCATGAGGCAATGTGATGAAGCAATGGCTGATCTCTGGGTTGCTCTTGCGCTTCATCTGTAAAAAAGAAATTAAGTAAATTTATTTTATCTTGGCAATGATTTTTGAGATTTTCTATTTAAACCCCACACTTCTCTTAGTTCACCCAATATTCTAAGTTCACTCCAACTTTTAATTTAAATTTTCACAATTTCTAAGAAAACCTCACTATCTTCCCAAACTACCCTTAAATACACCCCAAGCTGAAACACTACTACATTTTAACCTTTGCGCGACGAATAAAAAAACGTCGCGCAAAGTCTCATTTAGTCGCACTAACTTCACCGCGACAAAAAATTCGTCGCGCATAATCCGTCGCGCAAAGATCGGGAAGAAAGCCTTTGCGCGACCAAGAAAACCACTTCGTCGCGCAACAATGTGCGACGTGTAAACCTTCGTTGCACCAAAGATATGGAGACGAAACAACTGTTCGTCGCATAAAATTTGCGCGACGAATACTTATTCGGCGCACTTATATTTGCGCGAAAAAAAAAAATTCGTCCCGCAAAACTTGTTGCGGAGACGTCTGTTCGCCGCAGAACAATTCGCGCGATGAGAAAGGTTTCGTCGCTCATATGTTTGCGCGACGAAATCTTTCTCATCGCGCAAAACCTATTTGCGCGACGAATAGCCTTCGTCGCGCAAAACATGTTTGAGCGACGGATACGTTTCGTCGCCAAAACGTGTTTGCGAGACGCATGTATTCGTCGCGGAAGAATTAAAAGTAAAAAAAGTTGAATTTTTAATTTTTATTTTTGTTACTTTTGGGTTTGCGCGACGAAAAATTTGCCGTCGCGCAAAAATAATTTGACATTTTTTTTTTTTGTAATTTTTTTTTTTTATTTTAAATAAAATTGGTTATTTTTTTATTGATTAAACAATGAAATTGCAATAAAAATAAATTAGAATAAAATTTTGTTATAAAATAAGATAAATGTATTACAAATAAAATAAATGTTTATGATGAAAATAAATACACTAATCAAATAATGAATCAAAATCAACCGTGTCGTCGCCAGGATGCGGCTCGGAGGTCTGGGCATTCATCGGGGCAGTGGTCTGATGGGGCTGCGCGGGATGGGCGGGCGCGGAAGTCGGCGCATCAAAACGCGGGACTGGAATGCCGGACTGTACGAGGGACTGCAGAATGACCGACATCTGGCTCCGAAGAGTGGCCATCTCTGACATCTGGCTCCGAAGAGTGGCCACCTCTACTGTCAAAGCAGTGACCTGACTGCTTGACCGCGCCGATGAACGAGGTCTAGGTTCCCTCCGCCGGGCATTCCCCATCCCTCGACAATATGTCCCCCGCCTCCTCCCGAGAGTCTGATCCAACGTCTCCGTCAAGATCTGAAATCCAGCATCCTGTGGAGGAGCCACATACTCGATCGGAGTCTCGGGAGGAAGCTGGGAGGCGGACTCCTGAAGAACCAACTGGCTCCTCTCCACCATCGTCGTTTGTTGAACATAACATAAAATATAAATTAAAACATGCATATAAATTGAATGTGTAACATAAGAATTAAAATTAAATAATACTTACATGAAGGGACTCGGCCAACTCATTCCCGGGTCGAACATAAGCGTCACCAAAGACGTCGATCTCTGGGAACTTGGACCCCTCCTAAATTGAACAAGAGAAGAAAAATATTAGTATGAAAAAAATAAATTCATAAAAATGATATTAAAAATGAAATAAAAATTTTGTGATTATTACCCGACGGCGTGCATCCATCCTGTACGAAAAGGGTCTGGAGCCGGAATGGTGGAGAAGGGTCTTCTTCTTCCTATTACCCTTATTCACTTGGGCTTTATTCTGTTATACAAAAAATGAAACGAATTAGTTAAAATATAAAAAAATTAAATAATAATGAAATACAAAAATAAAATAAACATTAATAAGTAATAAGTAATAATTACACAAATATAGTTGAAAAAATACCGCAAATTCGGGAGCTTGAAAATGAGCGCAGAGCCACTCCCAACTATCCTCCCGCCCCTCAAGCTCCTTCGGGCAACCCTCCTGAAGAGCGACTTGCGGATCATCATATGCCTGAAAATGGTGGTGCAAGTCGCTCTTCCACTGCTTGTACCTCTCAGCGAAGAGTCTGTTGACGGACGTCAACGACTCTTCGTCGAGATCCTCCAAGTTATAGTTCGTCTGCAATCAATTAATTAGATACGTTAAGTAATAGAAATATACAAAATTTTAAAGACAAATAATGAAAACGTAAGGTACATACCGACAACTGGCCGCGAACCTCCGCCTTGATCTCGTCGGGCATGACCCTCCAAGACTTCCATTGCATCGGGCAATGGGTCCGCACGACGTGGCCAATGTCGTGGGCCAAGTAGCTATGCAACTCCGCCGTCGGTGCAGCCCGATGGCGCTCGTCGTATCCGATGCTGATACGACTGTTTGTCACCCGAGGGACCTTCGCCGTCTTCAGCTGACGACACGGTCCTCGAGTGTTCTTCTTCGCTGCAAAGAAAAAAGGTATTAATGTTAAATAATATTTATTGTCAAATTTCAAAATAAAATTAACAATACAAAAGTGTAGTTATACCTGGCTGTGATCCCGAGGCACCAGTACCGTCGGTCGATGTCGTCGTGTCCATGGTGTCGGTGGGCCGGTGCCGCCGCCTAGCACTTGGGGGCTGCGCCACGGATGACGCAGATGACGCAGGCGCCTGGGACGCCTCGTGACCAACCACCACGTGGTCCAGCAAAGCTGGAGCAGTGGCAGCAGATGCCGCCTGAGCAGGGGGATCCGAACTCGGGGCAGTCGTCATCGACCTACCACGTCTAATCAAATCTAACATCTGCACATATAATTTCGTTCCGAATTTAAACTAATTAATTAAAAGCATAGCATGACCTAGGGTTTGGAATTTCGGAGTATCAGGGACTCCGATCAACGATCGGTCGAATCCTAAACGATCCTAGAAACACAAAAGTACAACTACGTAAGTTTCAGTTCGATCCAACGGTCCGAACATATCAACCCTGGAAATCGCACAATAGGCGAAATTCGATCAAGACTCAAACGGCAACCAAATTTAAACCGGCCAAAACCTAGGGTTTTAATTCGGCCAAAACCTAGGGTTTTAATTCCTATTTCCTATAGCGAAAATTCACAAAATCCTAACCAACCATCAGCTAACCAGTAACATATCCATCCAGCCAATCAATCATAACAAACATACAGAAATCATAACACAGATACAAAATCAAAATCAAAATCAAAACTGACAGAAATCATCATAACACAAATACAAAAATAAAAACTGAATTAACACATACTTAAATGGACAGAGTCGATAGAGGCTTACAATGGCGCGGTGGCAGCGGTGGAGGTCGCTACAGTGGCAGCGGAGGTGGCTGAGGTGGCAGCGGAGGTGGCTGAGGTGGCAAGGTGGCAGCGGCGGTGGCTGAGGTGGCAAGGTGGCTGAGGTGGCAAGGTGGCAAGGTGGCTACGGTGGCAGCGGCGGTGGGCGGTGGCAAGGTGGCAGCGGCAGTGGCAAGGTGGCAAGGAGGCTACGGTGGCAAGGTGGCAAGGTGGCAAGGTGGCAAGGTGGCAAGGAGGCTACGGTGGCACCGGAGGTGGCTGAGGTGACGGCGGAGAGAGAGGGCTGAGGGAAGGAGGAAAAACCAGAGAAATGGGGAAGAAGGAGGGCTCGGGTCGTTTCTGCAGATTTAATCGAGTTTGCGCGACGTACAATACTATTCGTCGCGCAAGATTCATTAATGAATCTTGCGCGACGAATATTCCGTCGCGCAAAACGACTATTCGTCGCGCAAAGGTTTTGATCGCCGCCAAAATTTTGGGATTTAGGGGTTACAGCGAGGCGGAAACTGAAGGGTCAGCGAATTTTGCGCGACGAATAACAAAAGCGTCGCGCACGGTCATTCCTGCGCGACAGACATAGGCTTATTCGTCGCGCAAAACACATTTTTGCCGCCAAAATTTTGGGATTTAGGGTTTACAGCGAGGCGGAAACTGAAGGGTCAGCGAATTTTGCGCGACGAATAACTAAAGCGTCGCGCACGGTCAACCGTGCGCGACAGACATAGGCTTATTCGTCGCGCAAAACACATTTTGGCCGCCAAAATTTTGGGATTTAGGGTTTAGCGGGGGACAGGAACTGAAGCATCTCAGACTTTTGCGCGACGAAGACTCTGCATTGTTCGTCGCGCAAGGTTAGAATTTCATTCGGTTGAAATTTTCACTAAGTGTTGAAAGGGGATGGAGGGGTGGACTTTGTGTCCCACATTGCGCGACGAAAGGAAACAAGTCCGTCGCGCATTTATCTAATTCGTACTTGGCGCGACGAAACAAAAAAATCCGTCGCGCATGTTAACCCTAAACCCTAAACCCTAACCCTAAAATGTAAACCCTAAGCCCTTAGCCCTAAACCCTAAACCCTAAAATAGTTTCAATGATCCAACCGGCAAACTTTTTTTTTTTCTACTTGGAGATCGTATACGCCAAAAATCAAAACAATCAAACATTCAGATATCAGAAAACAGGACAAAATATTTCGACGGTTATAAATGAAAAGTCATGATTTAACGGTCATTTTAATTCCGATTTTGATCATTTTTTGCAGCAACATTTGTTGACCCTATATGAATTCAATGACTGAATTTGATCTTCAATTTAAGATTTTTACACTAGGGGATACCACATAAACGTTAAGTTATATTTTGACAAATGTATGAACAAAATTTTGAGTTTTTGGTGAATATATGATTTTGATAGCACGCGCAGTCTACAAAACTAGTTTCAGTCATCCAGCCATCAAAATTGTTTTTTTACATTTCGAGATCTTGGACAGGAAAAATCGGCCAAAAAAAACATTCAGAGATTAAGGAA
>NC_047651.1:14123267-14146046 GCF_902201215.1 Prunus dulcis
TTGGATATATTTATTGATCAATCAATGTTTTATAACAAATTTTGTATCATTTTCATTTTATAAATGTGTTTTGTCAAAAACAAAAATTAAAAATGATTATTAAAAGGGTTTGGATATATTGATTTACAAATGTGTTATAACTAAATTTATTTGAATAAAGTTTGAGTTGTGCACATATATAAGGTTTGGATATTTGTACTATATATATTCAAACATTTGTATTACACAAAGTCTGTACACTAACATAATAAAATTAGAACAAATGTAATTATTCATCATCTGAACTATAATAACTTTCGTTATCGTCGCTATCATCACTTTCGGTCTCCCAATCCTCCTCCTCCTCGTCTACTATAACTACATCATCTTCGCTGCTCATGCCCACTGCAACATCGAATCTTGGAAGATCCCCGAGGTCAATTGTAATTGACTGAATCGGTATTTCAATTGAAGACACTCCTTGGATTTGAAACGGTTCTTGTATAACATGTGTATCTCGAAGTGTTTCCGCATCATTTTCCATTGATGATTCTAAACGTTGGTCAGCCACATTGTCGACGTCGTTGTCAGTTGGGTCTAGTTCTGGTATAGCATACACGTTCCTATGATCCATCTTCTGAACAACTTTCCAACTGCTCCCGGCTTTAGGGTCATCTAGATACACAATTTGTGTTGCCATGTTCGCCAAAATGTAAGGGTCGTCATCATACCAAGTTCTGTTAATGTTCACAGATAGTACTCCATGGTCGATTTTAACACTGCCCGCCCTATTTGGGTTGGTATCGAACCATCGACACTTAAACATGATGACTTGGTATCGATCTTTGTAAAGCAATTGCACGACATTTGTGAGTTTGCCATAGAAATCAATGTTTGTACTTTTGCCTCCACCTGGGACATGGACACCGCTGTTTTGCGTACACAACTTGTCATCTCGTGCAGCCCCCAAAAATTTAACACCGTTAATATAACAACCCGAAAACAATTCAGCTCGAATCGGGCCGAGGGCCAAGTTATATAACTCATCACTGTAAGTGGGGGAATTCGATGATTTCAACTTATTCACCTAATATAATAGAAAACCATTCACATGTTAGTCTGATAAAATTAAATACTACAATTTATATTTGTCAAATACAAAACACTTATAACTTACAGATTCCAAAAACCATTGTGGAAATAATTCACGTTGTTTCTGGGCAACTAAATGTGATGGATGTTCTCGCTTCATCATCTCTTCATGCTCATCTAAGTATGCCATTATCTCATCACAATTGTTCAGTACGAACCAATGCGCTACTTCCATGTCATTTCTAGAAAACGACTCCCCTCGTCCAGGATCTCCAAAGGGCCGTGCGCTTTGGGCAAAAACAGAAAGTTTTTCCTTTCTCATACCTCCGTCGTTATTACGCTGAGGACGATTGAAAGCCGTCTCCACATCTTTTAAATACATTCCACAGAAAGTAAGCGACTCATATTGAACCCAAGCCTCTATAATTGATCCTTCGGGCTTCGCCCTGTTGCGTACACTTTTTTTCAGCTCTCCGAGAAGCCTGTCAAAATAAAAAGATATGATACAAATTAGCAAGCCTGTGATAATGATGCATACACAAACGAAAAGGATTATATACCTTTCTATTGGATACATCCAGCGATAGTTGACAGGACCAGCAAGCAATGCCTCTTCTGGCAAGTGAACCATCACGTGCATCATACTTGTGAAGAAAGCTGGAGGAAATATCATCTCAAACTTGCATAGGACTTGGACAATGTCATGGCGCAACTGAAACATGTCTGTCCTTCGCAATGTTTTTGCCGTCAGTTGGGAAAAAAATCTGGATAACAACATGATTGGCTTCACCACATCTTCCGGCAGTAGGTGTCGAATACCCACAGGAAGTAGGCGTTGCATAAACACATGGCAGTCATGGCTCTTAAGTCCAGTAAATTTACCCCCATCGACATTCACGCAACGTGCGATATTAGAAGCATACCCATCGGGAAATTTGACAGACGATACAAACTTTAGAAACTCTTTTTTGTCATTCGGTTTCATAGAAAAGAATGCAAGATCCCTTCTAGCTTTATCACTGTCCCTATTCATCCATAAACCCCTTCGTATGCCCATTCTTTCCAAATCAAGCGAGCTTTGATCGTGTCCTTCGTCTTCCCCTCGATATCTAGAATCGTGCCCACCAATGTGTCGAATACATTTTTCTCAACATGCATCACATCTAGATTGTGCCTCAATTTCAGTTTCGACCAATATGGGAGCTCAAAAAACATAGGCTTGTGCGTCCAGTTCAAATGGGTAGAAGGTCTAGTCCGACTAACTGTTTTCCCGAACGGAGCAAAATCCAAACGGTTCAGCTGTTCCAAGATCTCATCACCGGACCATTCTCTAGGTCTGAGGCGACGCTCTGTGTTCCCGTCGAACTCTTTATCTTTTTCCCGCCACTCGTGGTCCCATGGCAACCATCTCCGATGACCAAGGTAACAAACTTTTCCTGCGTGCCAACCAGAAGTTACATCTTCCTTGCATACAGGACATGCCATATAACCCTTTGTGCTCCACCCAGAAACCATTGCATATGCTGGAAAATCATTCACAGTCCACATAACTGCTGCTCTCAAAGTGAACATCCTCCCAGTTGATTTATCGAACGTGCGAACACCGTTTGTCCATAAATCCTTCAGCTCATCAACCAGCGGCCTTAAGTACACATCAATTGACCTGCCCGGATCCTCAGTTATCAAAACAGTCATCATCATGTATTCTTTTTTCATGCATTTCCAAGGCGGCAAATTATATGGGAATGCGAAAATCGGCCAAGTGCTGTGGTGTTGGTTTAGAACCCCATACGGATTGAATCCGTCAGTGGCAAGTCCCAATCTAACATTTCGGGGATCAGCAGCAAACTCGGGGAACGTTCGATCGAACTCTTTCCATGCCTCCCCATCTGCAGGATGCCGCATCACATCATCGTCTACCCGTTTTTCCTTATGCCATCTCATGTCTGTGGCAGTATGCGTCGACATATACAATCGCTGCAACCTAGGTTTAAGGGGCAGATAACGCATGACTTTTTGTGGTATCTTAGTTGTTCTATTCTGGGATGTCATTTTGAACCTCGACTCATTACATATAGGGCATGTATCCAACGTTTCATGCTCTTTGTAGAATAACATGCAATTGTTTTTGCAAGCGTGGATTTTTTCATAACCCAATCCAAGACCATGCAACACCTTCTGTGCATGTTTATGGTCTTTCGGCAAACAATTGTCCGTCGGAAGCATTCTCTTGAAAACCCCCAAAAAGTAATCGAAACACAAGTTCGACATACGATACTTTATTTTTCCGTGCATTAGCTCCACAATGGCAGTGAGAACGGAAAAGCTTCGCACCCCGGGTATAACTCTTGGTTGGCATTTTTTAACAGTTTTTCATACTGTTCAAACTCCGCACTGTCTATTGGTGTAGGCACGTCATCTTCCCCTTCCTGATTGATGTTGGTCGATGCGAATGGAAAAGCATCCTGTATAATACCCATGACTTGATCATTAGGATCCACAATAGGTTCAACATTGTCCACTCTTGGGGCATTTGAAGACGAAGCATGGTCTACTTGTTCGCCGTGAAGATTCCAAATGCTATATGTTTCAATCATTCCATTCCTTACTAAATGAAATCCAACATTTTCAATTGTCTCCCAGAACGTGTTGTTACACCTCCTACAAGGACAACGGATTCTAGTTGCACTCGGGTTGTGTCTACGTGCAAACTCAATAAATTCCTCGATTCCATCCAAGTATTCGTCTGCGCATCTATTCGGGTTCTGTATCCACCTTCTGCTCATAATTCCTGAAACCACAATCACGACACAACAATCACAACAACTTCATACGAAGTTATAATGTCACCTTATGCCTCCGGTAAGGGCCCTATCCCATTCGGGAATGCATAGTCCTGTCACGTAACCTACGGCTACATGAGATTAGATTTCGACGTGGATTAATTTCGGCAGCATCTCGACACAGTTCTTGAAGTGGCCATAGGTATAAATACCTACGTACCACCCGAAGAACGTACCGAGATGACACCGAAATCTCCACAATCGAAACCTAATCCTGTAGCCGAAGATTATGTGACAACACTATGCATTACCAAACTGTCCAAATAATGGGACAATTCAAGAATTAATTGGACCGCAGTCATGCCTTACGCATCCATGCACGAAATCCAACTAATCTCGAACGGGAAACTACGTGTTACTAAACATAAAAATAAAAGTACGAAGTTAATTTCAATTAACTTCGTACATCACAACACATTGTGCTACGTCACGCACAATTTCACAACATTATACACATATAACTTCACAAAAAAATTACAAACATAACAAACAAACTTTTACAATAACATACCTTCTCAATCGTTCTCCACTAATCACTAATCACTAATCACAGATACCCCTAACGAGAACAAAATTAATAGCGTTAGTACGAATTTACATTAATACATTTAAACTAACTATCAAAAATACATACCCAATGAACGAACGTACTGAATTCACAGCAGAGCAGCGGCAAGGGGAGTGAGAGAGAGGCAGAATGCAATTTCTGCATTCTGCCTCTGCAATGGCAGATACTAATATGAAGAAGAAGAACTTTGCGCGACGAAGAAGAAGAAATTTCGTCGCGCAAATTGCCGTCGCAAAAGGGCACTTTTCCGTCGCACAAAACAACATTTCCGTCGCGCATTTCCGTGCCGACATCTGCTTTTTTGCGCGACGACAAACATTTTCCGTCGCACAAAAAGTTCGTCGCGCAAATCATATATTTCGTCGCGCAAGGTGGAAAATTTCGTCTCGCAAAATCGCACCGGCATTAAA
This sequence comes from Prunus dulcis, assembly GCF_902201215.1. Lineage (NCBI taxonomy): Eukaryota > Viridiplantae > Streptophyta > Magnoliopsida > Rosales > Rosaceae > Prunus > Prunus dulcis. Next base: position 14,128,160 of record NC_047651.1, read on the forward strand.
CATTTCGCGACGAAATTTGAATCCGTCGCGCAAAAAAAGTTATCCACCCTTCATTTTGGCGCCAAAAATAAGTAACCCTAGTTTTCTTACGCGACGGTAAATTTTTCGTCGCGCTAAGCTGTCTCTCGTCGCGCAAGTTTTTTTCCCCGCCGAAAAAGAGCGCCAATTTTCTGTCCATCTTTACGCGACGAACGATTGTAATTGTCGCGCAATATTTCTACGCGCGACGATTGTTGTCGTCGCGCAAGATTTTGGCGCCAATGCATTACTTGGGCGCGACGAAATTAAATTTAAGTCGCGCATAGATAGTTTGCGCGACGAATCTTTTTGTCGCGCTAGTTTTGTGTTCTTTGTGCGACGGAATTTTGTTTTCGTCGCATCAATGTTTTTTGCGCGATAAATATGTTTGTCGCGCTAGTTTTGTGTTCTTTGTGCGTCGGAATTTTTTTTTCGTCGCATCAATGTTTTTTGCGCGACGAAGTTTTGTTCGTCGCTCAAACTTTCGTCGCGCAAATATTAAATCGCACTAGTGAGTAGAGCAACATATTATAGCCGTTTGTATAGTATAGATGCAGACCACTCTTTCGTTTTTCTTTTGTTAACCTAAATTGTAATATATTTATTTTTTTAATGTTGAATTCGATTTTGGTGATTTTTTATTCTTTTGCTTCTATATATTTTATCTCAAGCCTATGTTGTTAGGGGATATTTTGGTTTATTTAGTAGTACAAAAAAATGCAATCAAGCAATTTCCTTTATATAAAAAAAAAAGAAAAAAAAAGTTAGTCTGTAAACTTTGTATATTTGGGTGCTTACGGATGTGAGTGACATCTTTTTTATATATAAAAGTGAAAATTGACATTTCTTTTGTGTAAAAAAAAAAAAAAAACAGATATTTCCTCTGTTTTAAAAAGTAGACATTTTCTTTGAAAAAAAAATAACTGACATTAAAATAAATAAATAAAAACTTTTTATTAAGATGGTAAGAAAGTTGCCAAAAAATTTAGATAAATTGAATAGGGTAAACTTGGAAAGCAAAAGTTAGCTTATATAATGCATTAATGACATTATTTGAAGTGTAATGAGAATGAAACATGTCATGAGGAAAGGGGAGAAGGTTAGAGAGAATGTTGCGAGCATTTTCCTATCATGTAATCAGATTTTACAAGGAGTTGCCATAAACCATCAACACCCTTTTTTTTTTTATTCTTTTTTTTTTTTATTGTTAGAATTCTCGATACATATATTATTGTATTCTATTTCATATTGCTAGGAGTCGAACTTTTATTGTGAGCGCAAGACTACATTGTCCAAATATCTAATAACGATGTCCTAATTTGGCATAAATCAAGCATGACCAACTTCAATTTTAACTGAAACCCAATTGTCAATGTTATTGAGTTTCACCATTGATACAGATGTAAAAATCGTCTATAGCTGATTTTGTTTTTGGGTTGTCTTTGGTTTTTATTTATTTATATACAAGTGATAGTCTAAAATAATCTAATCAACGAGAAGATGAATACAAACTTAGATGTAAGAGGGTGAATGCATTACCCTGGCCGACTGGCGTATGCTTGAAATTTGAATGTCACAACTCACAAACTATGCTTGTTTTTTTGTAATTGCTTTTCTGGCTAAAATGCCAGTCCACCAGGTCCATAGCTCTCAGCCTGTTGTAGAAGGGCTCACCACATATCTTAAACTCAATGTTACAGTTTTATTTTATTTTAAGAAGAAGCCGAATGTTACACGGGCTTGTTATACCTTGTCAATTTTATTCGGCCTAGAATTATTACAAGGAACTTTTCCTTTGCCATTGATTCTTTTCACCAGCCCTTTGGCACTGTCCTTGATTTCTCCACCACTTCTTGATGTCTTCTACCATCTTTAGGCAAAGAGGCATTAGGATGTTTTTTTTCTTGCAAATCGTTTAAACTTTTGTTGGGGCTGTTGAAAATCTCGGCCGGATTTGGGGCTATGCGAAGAGGTTTTAGCGGCCAGGTATTTGGGGATGGGCCTTTGTAGCTGGTGCCCAGGAATCTGCGGCCAACGCTTGGAGTTACGGCGGCTGGGCTGAAGCAGCCGAGGTGCACTCAAAGGCTGACAGGTATAGCACACTCGCCCAAAACTAGAGGCTCGATTGATGCTGGGCTTTGTCTCAAAGTGAGGCTGGAAGATCGAGATCGGGCTTGTCGGTTGAAGGATCAATTGCGGCCGAAACTTGGAGAGTTTAAATGGGACCAGGGCGTGGCTAGAAGATGCGGACGGGCTTCTCATTGCGGAGTTAGGCCTAATGAAACTGGGCATGACCTGGTGCAGCTGGGCAGTCAGATATAGTTGGGCATGACCGGAGGAGATGGATTATAGGGTACGACCTGGCTTCTCAATTGCGGAGCTGAGCAGCCAATGGAACTAGGGTCGGATCAAGTTGGGAAGCTTTCAAAAATGCAAGCAACTGGATTTAATGTAAAGAATTCCTAGCGGCCGAGAATTCCTAGTGGCCGAAGAATTCCTAGCGGCCGAGATTCCTAGTGGTTGAAGAATTCCTAGCGGTCGAAGAATTCTTAGCGGCTGAGATTTCCTACAGGCCAAGATTTATTAGCAGCCAGGAATTCCTAGCGGCCGAGAATTCCTAGCGGCCGAAGTGCTTTCTCAAAAAGGTGGCTGAGGTCTTTTCTTCAAAGGCCATGGTACCTTCTCAAAATTACGGCCGATGTGTTTTCTTTAAAGGCCATGGTGCCTTCTCAAAAATGCGGCTGAGGTGTTTTCTTCAAAGGTCGTGGTGCCTTTTCAAAAATATGGTCGGGCGCTTCCCTTTGCAAAAGTAGTCGGGCATATCCTTACAAAAGTGGTCGAATGCTTCCTTCTCAAAAAGTTGGGCTGGGAACTCCTTAAATACCTTGGTCGGCCACTTCTCTTACAAACAGCTGGGTTGGGGCGAATTTTCTCTTTGCGCACCTTAGTGCCCTCCTCTCAACACTTGGGCAAGCAAAGTCTAGCCAAGGGAGTTGAAGTTCGGTGGGAGGTATCTCCGCTGAGGGAGTTGAAGTTCAGCGGGAGGTATGTCCGCCGAGTTCCCAATATTCGAATATTCGAGAACTCAAAGATTGTCCACCATATGGCCAAACCCAACATCCAAATATTTGGAGTTCTCATACCACTCATCTTGGCTGATGGTCGACGGATGGTAAGCCAAATCTAGAATTCTAAAAACTCAAGAGGCACAAGGTTCCACCAGATGTCAAGATGAAATCTCGGAGGTCAAGGCCCAAGCCACGGATTCACGCCCAAGATTTCTGGAGGTCAATGTGCATGTGATAGAGGCCTCACAAGGAAACAAATCAAGAAGTTTGATGATAGTTCAGCATACTTCAAAACATTAGAGAATCAAGCAATCAGAATATTTCCATCAATGTGATCCCACGAATTCAAGGGGCCTCAAAAGGAAAGAGTTTTAAAAGAGTTGACATTTGGTCATTCAATGGCCATCCCATGGGCTGACGGATGCCCTATATGAACCTCACCAAACGAAGGCATAGGATACACAACATCAGACAAACAAACTTATCTTTCGTCTCGCACTTTTCTTTTCCTAGACTTAGGATTTTACTTTTCAAGCACCTAGTGTAGTGAGTTCTTCTTTTTTCTAGTGTAAGTTTATATTTCCTTGTCATTTAAATTCTTGTTCGATTTATATTTATTGTCATTTAAATTCAAGTTTATTTCGATTCCTTTACATTTAATTGTTATCGCACTTCAATTGAGTTTAATTTCAAGTTTGTTTATTTTATTGTTCTTATCGCTTTTATTTCGTTCTTGCTTTAGTTATCGCTTTGATTTATTTTATCGTACTTCAATTCTTGTCTTTATGTTTATACGCATATTTAGTTTAATTGCATTATTTTCACATAAAACCCTAAAAATCACAGAAACATCCATACGAAACCTAACCATCCTCGAGCCCGAGAAAGTGAAAGAATCTAGGTCAAGATGAGGTTCCTTGCTTGGCTGATCAATCGTTTGGTCAGAAGTTAGAATCATAACACATTCATCTACTCACATTCCATTCAAGCCCAAATTCGGAGCTTGGTGATGGCATGCCCCGCATTCAAAAGAAGAAGGACCAAAAGTTCCTTCTGTCGGCCGCCCCGGTCGAAAAGAGGGAAACAACTTTGTTTGTGAGAAACTCCGAGCCTGCTTGGTATTCAACTTGAATCCAACTTTTTAAACTCAAAAACAGAATTTGAGTCCAAAACAAAGAAAAAATGTTTGGTAGTCTTATTTTTAAAAACTCAAATTCAAGAACAACAAAAAAAAAAAAAAACACCCTAATTATTAAAAACAAAAAAATATCTGTTTTTTCAGTTTTTTTTTAACAACCTACAAGTTCTCAAATTTTTAAGATTTTAAAATAGTTTTCAAGTTGCATACTAAACAAGTTTTTTAACTTAAAAATAGATTTAAGAACTCCTTGTTTTTAAGAAAAATCAAAGTTTTGAGTTCCCTGTTTAAATAGGATACCAAACGCCCCCTCCATTTGCCTGATTAGTTTTTCTTAGCCACCAATTTACTTTGTTTTGCTTGCAAGGCATATATATAATGCAAGTCAATTTTTTTTTCCTCTCTTTTTTCGTGAAAATTTATCGCTCAATATGCATTTTATTTTGTGAGTATTAGATGATTGTTTAGTACACCATAACTCAACTACGAATTTAAAAGTAATATTCCACCTCTTATCTCAACTTTCTCATATAGAAGAAATCTTCCGCCAAAAAATATATATAGAGAGTAAATCTTTCTTGATTTTGTAATGGACAAAAAGTAATTTTTGGTCATTGTAGTTTGTTGAATTTATCATTATAGTCCTCATAGTTTCATTTTTGTCAATTTTAACTATGTAGTTTAAAATCTCGTAATTCAAGGACAAGTTACAAATTCACTCAAATTCTTTCAAAATACCCTTCTATGTTAGGGATACGTGCTTACTCCATCACGAAATTATATGAAAATTTGGACATATCCTTAAATTGTGATGGATGTCAAACTATACTACTTAAACTGCTAAAATTAAAACCACAAAAACAAAAGTGAAAAATCCGATACACTATAAGTATAAAAAAAAAAAAAAAATCACTTTTTGCCTTTGTAATATCATGAAACTCATAGGGACATTTTGGAAAAAGCCAAAGGAGAGAGAAATATTTTTTTAAAAGTCAAAATGGACAAAAATGCCCTTATTATTTTTGAATTTTGATAAGAAATCTTTTACATTTACATGTATTTAGTTTAAAAGTTGAGAAAATTTTCTATTTTTTTAAAAAAAAATTTAATTTTTTCCAAAAGCAAAAAAAATTTTGTGGCTGAAATATAAATGTACTAAACTGTCTCTCGTGTACCCTCCAAGGGAGATGAGATGCGTCTTGGTGTCTAATATATTCGCGAGACACTTCCATAACTTTTCTACTCCCAATAAAATTATCGTTTGTTCCCACGTAACCCTCCATTTAAAAAAGTGGGTCCCAAATCCCAAATCCCAAAGCATGAGTGGATTGTAAATTGTATATAATGCATGCATTAATATAATAGGGTTGAGTGGGAGGCTGAGATCAGTCCTCTATAGACGGCCCCATTTTTGTCATCATTCCCCCGGTATCATACCAACACCTAATTGTGGTATCAAACTCTAAATCATTGTCTTAATAGTGGTTCTATTAAACAAATAATCTGCCACTTTTAAATATCGCCCTCCACGTTGCCAAAATGCCATTTGTCTCTCCTCTACTTAATCACACGTATTATTAGTAATAATTACTTAATTCCATTTTTACAAGCCAAAATTAGCATTAAAAGTGCCAGCTGGTCTGAAATAGGGGTTCATTCTTTGTGTGACACGAACAAATGATAGATAGGGCAACTTCATGTGTGTGTCTGTGTGTTCTGATTCGGATTTCATGGCATGTTTTCTCTATTATTTTGGATTTTGGTATTACCTTGGCACACATTCTCAAGTAAAAAACACACCAAGAAAGAAGATCGGAAAGTAATATTGATTTGATTATAGCTTCGAATTACATCGAATTTGATACGATGTCGCAATAACAATGTACGTGTGGCATATACTCAAATTGTATCGATTGATCACACTATATGACAATTGATATGAATATGCGACTACTTTATCATTATTTAAAAATCAAAATATGTAACCAACTAGTTTTTATTGTAGTGGCACTTCTCTTTTAATATTGAACGATGTTTCAAACTCGATACTCTCAATTATTTAAAAATAAAATAAAAAATATATATTTTTAAATTTTGTTTAAATAATTCTAAAAGTTGTAATTGAAAAGTAAATGCGAACGTATAGTCATTTTTTCTGCTTTTATTGAGTGCTTAATAAATATGTATAACAGCTATACGTGACCGTACTATTCTACAATTCTCCTATGAAGAATTCTTTTTAAATATAAATAAATAAATTCTCTGTCCATAACAAGTTTTTTCTAACAAAAAAATAGTAAATCCCAAGCATTATGTCTGCCATTTAATCTGCAAATTTCTTTGCCCATGTCCTCCATAACACACAAAACATGCCCCCACCATGCACTTTGGAAGGGCACAAAGTACACACCCGAGCCACAGAAGGGATGGCAAATCCGTAATTAAACCAAGTTTCCAATGGCAAATCCCACCACCCTGTCCTTAAGCTTTATATAATTTCGAACTCTATATATATATATATATATATGCTACCACCGTTTGCTCCATTGGCAGCTCCTAAAACTTCCAAAACCCACCACCCCAAAAAATGCAAGCCAACCCCAACCCCTTCCAAATTATTCCCAAACAAATCTTCCCTTCACTGATAAAGCTACCTCCGGTGCACCAATCTCCGTCCCCAGTGCCCACCAAACCACCGCGTGCCATATCAATCTCCACACCCAACGAAACCAATCGCGGTCCAATTACCATTTCAACCCTAGACGTAGTAGATGACTCCGTGGCTGCATTTTGGGACTACCAATTCCTCTTTGTGTCACAGCGCTCAGAACAAACCGAACCCATCGCGCTCAGAGTCGTGGATGGTTCGGTTCCATCAGACTTTCCCGCCGGCACGTACTACTTGACAGGGCCGGGGCTCTTCGCCGACGACCACGGCTCCACGGTGCACCCATTGGACGGCCACGGCTACCTTAGGGCTTTTAAATTTGACGGGTTTGGCGAAGATGTCAAGTTCATGGCCAAGTACGTGAAAACTGAGGCTCAAGTGGAGGAGCACGACCCTTTGACTGACACGTGGCGGTTCACGCACAGGGGGCCGTTTTCGGTGTTGAAAGGTGGACAGAAAGTTGGGAATACTAAGGTGATGAAGAATGTGGCGAATACTAGTGTGTTGAGGTGGGGCCAGAGGCTGTTGTGTTTGTGGGAAGGTGGGGATCCGTATGAGATTGAATCGGAGACGTTGGATACGATCGGGAGGGTAGGTCTGATAGACGGTTGTGATTCGGAGGTGGAGAGTAGAGACCGTGGTGGCGGTGTATGGGATGTGGCTGCAAGATTGCTCAAACCAATTCTGTACGGTACGTGCGTGTATGTAGAATAAAATTATTAATAGATGAGACTAATGGTGAACAAAACAAAGTAAATTGCTTTGGCTGGCTTTGGGGGAAAAAAAAAGTATCTGTCTGAATTTTTAAAGAGAAAGCTTGTTTTCAATCTGTTTCAGATGGGCATTTGGAGAATAATATTAATTAGAGATTAAATCTGTTTTAAATATATAATAATATGAATAAGTGATCGGATGGAATATTGTATAATTAGTAGCTATAAACAAGGAATACAAAAAGCAAACTCCATTAATAAAATAATGATGAGGAAGGGGTCCAAGTTATTGTTATTTTATATAGTGAAAAAAGTTAAGCGTGATTCACGAGAATATTTTACTTAGAGTTTAAAAAAAATAAGTATGAATCGAGCTGTAAATTTGAAGAGTAAAGATTAAAATATTTGTGAATAATACATAGAAGTTATACACATATAATATTTAACTAATAGTCTTATATAAAAAGGTTATGGAGGTTTTTGTTTAAGGAGATCATGACGAGAAAATCTAAACAGAGAATCCGAACCGCTGTTTTGTTATATAGTTGTTTAATATTGTTCATCATATATTAAAAGGTATATGCCTTGTACAGGAGTTTTTAAGATGCCTCCAAGGCGACTGTTGTCTCATTATAAGCTCGATGCTCGCAGAAACAGGCTTCTTATGGTGTCGTGCAATGCAGAGGATATGCTTTTGCCATGCAGCAACTTTACATTTTATGGTAATTAAGGGCATATGCATCACGCATGAGCCCTTTTATTTCATTATTATGTGGATTTTTTTTTATAAATACATAATATTTTTCGTGTTTTTTTTTTTTGGGTGCAGAATATGACTCAAATTTCAAGGTGTTGGGAAAGCAAGAGTTTAACATAGCTGATCACTTGATGATCCATGATTGGGCTTTCACAGACACTCACTATATATTATTTGCCAATCGCATCAAGCTTGATGTTGTCGGTAGGTTAATTAAATAAGTTATCGTCAGTTTTAAAATTATATATTAAATAATCATATGAGATCTAGAGAATATTGAAGATCCTTCCATCTTTACAAGGTGAAAGTGTACTCACCAATTGCACTAGCCCTCACATTGCTTTTGTTTTTTTTGGTTGAATACGTGTAAAAGTCTAAACTACAGGTGGAACAGGGCCGTTCCATTGAAAAGTAAAATAAAAGTTTCAAGCTTGGGTGTTAAGTTTGTTAATTTGTGTAAAGAGGCTTACTATATAAAAATTAAAGGAAAAGCCTCAAATTTTTTTAGAATCAAGCCCAAAAAGCATCAGCACATAAAAAACAATTTTTGCTACTATATCTCTTGAGTTAAAAGGTGTTATAGGAGGCCCTACTTTTTTGGGGACCCTGTACCGTCGCCCAGCACGCACAGTTTGTGTGCCGGGCTTGGGAGGAAGGTTTCTCACACACACTATCAAGGTGTAATGAAAGTTCGAACTTGAGACCACTAATCTGTAAGTAAATGCTTTTTCAACTAGGCTATACCCTGTTGGCCACTTTTTAATTATTTTAAATTATGGCTCATAAACGATATGATTGCTAATGAGCCATAAATTGACAGGAAAAAAAACTTACTTCATACAAGATTTCACCTCTTCCTTTTTTTGCGGTTAATGTTCTCCACGTTAGAAACAATTAGAAAGGATGGTCAATGGTTAAAGTTTGTGCAAAAGCATATTCGATACAGCCATATTGTTGTTGGTTAAAGTCCCACAAATCTATAGTGACAGACAAACATATGTTACATCGTCAGGTTAATTGTCTATCAATTATACGTTGCTAAAGACCTATATATTATGTAACCAAACTGTCGAGATAAAATTAATTACTAAAATAATATTAAAATGCAGGTGCAATGACTGCAGTTTGTGGGACTTCTCCTATGATAACAGCATTGTCGGTGAACCCTAGCAAGGCCACATCTCCCATATATTTGCTTCCTCGGTCTCCTAATGAAAATGGTCGAGATTGGAGAGTGCCTATCGAAGCTTCTTCACAATTGTGGCTCCTACATGTAGCCAATGCTTACGAGAATCTGGATGAGAATGGGAATTTGGAGATTGAAATACATGCTTCGGCTTGCTCTTACGAGTGGTTCAATTTTCAAAAATTATTTGGTAAAATTTTCAACTCGTGTCATTTAGTCTCTACTTTGTTCGAGGAAGTCATAACTATCGAAGAAAGTCACATATTACTATCTACAACTGCTAATTAAGACTTATTTGATATTGCTTCCATGTACAGGATATGATTGGCAAAGTGGTAAACTAGACCCCTCGATTATGAACATAAATGGAAGCCAAAGGAAGACGCTACCTCATCTTATTCAGGTCTCCATAAACTTGGATGTGAATGGAAGCTGTCAAAGATGTGATGTGGAGCCTTTAAACCAGTGGAACAAGTCATCAGACTTTCCAGTTATCAATCCAGCCTTTTCAGGAAGCAAAAACACATACCTATATGCAGCAGCTTCTTCAGGTTCTCGCAGTGCATTGCCTCACTTTCCATTTGACATGGTGGCCAAGCTAAATGTTTTAACAAAATCTGTGCTAACATGGTCTGTTGGAAGCCGGAGATTCATCGGAGAGCCCACTTTCATCCCCAGAGGTTCTGAAGAAGATGATGGTTACATTCTTGTAATTGAGGTAATACATTTGTTTTTTTTACTGAAAGAATTTATAGACCCAAAAAAGAAGAAGAAGAAATTGGGTGTTCAAAATTTTGAAGTGAGACTTATGGTATATATGTTTCTTGTATGGCAGTATGCAGTTTCAGTTCAATGGTGCTATCTGGTTATCTTAGATTCCAAAAGGATTGGAGGAGAGGATGCACTAGTGGCAAGACTTGAAGTTCCTAAGCACCTAAATTTTCCTCTTGGTTTTCATGGCTTCTGGGCCACTGCAGAGTAATTTCATTTTTGGTTTAAGAAAAATAAAATAAAATAAAATAAATGTTAGACAGCCTAGGCTTTATCTCTTGAAACTATAATTAAATCTCACATTGTCTCCTAAAATTTGAAGTGGCTCACTTTACTTTATTGACCGATGTTTTTTTATTGAGATGTATGCCACATAAGTGCCACGTATAAAAAAAATTATTTTCTTTTAAAAAATTGCTCTCTCAATCTCAACCATCACACCGCACCCCTTTTCCACTGGCGCTGCACTAGCCAGACACCTACCCCCACCCCCAATCGCCCCATGCCATGTAGCCAAGCCACACCCACAACCGTCACCCATTGCCACTCCAAGCCAAATCCAACACCACCACTGTCACCCCCAGCGGCCTCATTTGCCTATTGTAGGAAGGCCAAGAGCCACAAAAAAAGGCGATGCCCACTTGCTCACAAATGTTGACCTTCTAAACCCCAAATCTACCATTCCATGAGTGAGTGAGAGTGAAAAAGAATACAGCAAAACAAAAAAGAGCTTATGCTAAACCAATCTGAGCTCACATTGATATGGGCTAATATAAAACTCTTATAGAAATGAAGGATATGGGGTAGGGATCCTATTGGGAATCAAAAGATTGGCGCTTTAGGGTTCGCTGCTTGTTAATTAACCACTTCAGCACCTTCAACTCTCTCTCTCTCTCTCTCTCTCTCTCTCTCTCTCTCTCTCTCTTTTAAAATTACCTTCCTTTTGCTGGATTGCAATTTTGTTTCTCTCTCATAATTATCTTTTTGTAAATATTGTATAACAAGAAAGATAGTTTTGTTTCTGATAAGATAATTTTTATACTAAAAAACCTGGTAAAAAAAATAGGTTTTTTTTCTTTCCAAAATATAAGATTTTCCAGCCCAGTCTCAAAAAGCAAGCCATCAAACAATAGCTAGAATTCAACGTATGGTCCAATCTCAACCAATCCAGTCCGCAATATAAAGTCGAATCCAATCTTGTCCTATCCGGCCACCAAATGATGCCTCAATATTTGATATAAACAGGACTCTTGCAATCAGGACGGAATCACAATTTGAAAATAGAGTGGACTAAATTTATCTTACATTTATACTTAAAAAATTTAATGTACAAGTGAATTTCATTGAAGTATGAATTTTAAGGTTAATTAGCAATTACATGATAAACTTCTCCATGAAAGGAAAAGAATTGAAAGCATTTATTATCCATTACAAAAGAAGAGGGAAAAAAAAAAAAAAAACTCAACCATTTTAATTCATCCAAGCCAACTTGGAAAATAAAAATGAGAAGAAGTAGCCAAATTTTGAATTGACATTTTATGTACACTAGAAAAGGTAAAGGTTTTTTTTTAAAAAAAAAAATTTAAAAATAATTTTATTTACAGAAAAAAGTAAAGGATTTTTTTTTTTCAATTAAAAGTAAAGGATGTTCTTTAGGAATGTGTGTTTTATGAAAAATGCTGAGTAATAATTATTAATTAACTAAAGAAAAAAAATATTTTCTGTGGATGGGATCACTGGGATGAGGTGTGTAGAGATGTGCTTTAGTGGGCTAAATATTAATATTGAACTATAAAATATCAAATCGCCCTGGCTATAGCCCATATTAGCACGGACGTAGGGCCGTCCTGCTTGCTGCTGCTGTTGTGAACATATCTGTTCTCACTATCCCACCCCCATTTGTTACTTTTCCAAGTGATGTGCAAGCAGAGGAAGAAACCCACGACTGTTTATTGGTATATATGAAATACATATTTTTTAAATATAATTATTTTGCGTACGTGTTGTAGCGAAAAACAAAGAGGAGAAATGCTTATTGGTATATGGATTTATTTTACTATTAATTTTTATATATAAATAAGTTGTCATTTTGGCTACGGTTGTGGATTCTGTGTCTACATAGCGTAGAGAATTATTTTGGTATAAAACAGAGTTGCAGCAGGGCAAAAAATAACATAGGACTCACGACATATGGAGTAGGAACACCTATTGTTATGGCGGAAACTTAATGGCAACGCTATTAACTACCACAATTAGGTGTTTTGTGGCCAATCCATAGCCAACACTCTTTCACCACGGATTGTTAGTGGCCAACTTGAATGAAGGTCACGGACTTTCTGTATCTTATAATGATGTTTTCTAGTAGTGTCAACTAAAAACGACATAGGCGAAATTGAATTGGGGGTGTATTTTCTTGTTAGGGTTGGCGAGAAAAGAAATTCCAAAGCAGACCATTTTCTCATATGAGTTTTGATTTTTCTATCAATTGGAAACCAATTCAACAACAAACCAAAGACATTTACTTTAATATAAAAAATTGTGGGCCCTCTTAGTTAAGGGCCTTAGGCCGTCATCCTCAGATCATGTTTAGGATCGGGCAACTTGATTAAGCCCATATATACTATTTTCATTTGTTTTAATTTATTTCAACAGTCCTGACCTCTTGGACCATAAGAGTTCAAGAAATTATGGTCACTCACCGTTGAATATTAATCTAATGGTTCAAAAAAGTTTCTTAAAAAGAGTATAAGAGTGAGTGAACCGTTGAATTTACATCCAACGATGAGTGACCACAAATCTCTTGAACCCCTGTAGTCCAAGAGATCATGATTATTCATTTCAATTGGTTAAGTATGATAATTTTCTTTTTATAAGTTCAAGACAAAATAACAGTATGAAGAGAGTAAACACAACTGAACCTCCCCACCAAAACACACAGCAAACAAGTTCTCAATACGAAAAGACTCAACAAACAAAACATCTGTAGCAAGATTGGTCTTATTAATCGTCAACCAAAAAAAAAAAAAGAAAAAAAAAAGAAAAAAAAAGAAGACAATGAAAAAGGAAACAAGTGTTGGAAACGGAAGGAAAAGTAAAAGTGTTGGAAACGGAAGGAAAAGTAAAAGTGTTGGAAATTTTTTTTCTTTCTTTTTTCTATTTGTGTGTTTAAGCAAAACAAATTATTGAAGTGTTGGAGTTGATGAGATTTTCCAGATTGGTTTCATCTCGTTCTTGGTACATTTGTAAATGTTGTTGGGTGGGTGTCCAAACAAAATGTTCTTTTTCTAAAATTGGGTCATGGTATTGGGTGTTCAGAAATAATTTCTGGGTGTTCATTGCACGGCCCAGCCCATGAACTCTTGTTGGAAGCCAAGGCAATTGACATTGACAAGCGCTTGAACACTTCGGGCACAATAAAAATTTAAAAATAGAAATCAAAAAACAAAAAGACCCTCTGAAAATGAAAGCGTTAACCCAAAAACCCCAACTTTGAAGTACCTCAGGGAAAAGAGAAGAGGGAGAAGAGAGCAGGGAGAAGAGAGAAGAGGGAAAACAATGTCGGGCTTCCCATTCGGATCCTCCTCCTCCGCTTCTTCTCGGTTTACGCCTTTACCATTGACCAAACCTCCTGTCATTTCCCCCGCCACATCAACCTCCGCCCCAGCTTTCGGGTCCTCTAGCCCTAGCTCCGCCGCAGCCCATTCTTTCGGATTCAGGTCCTCAGCAGCGACCTCCGCTCCATCATCCTGGTTTTGCTCCTCGGCTTCAACTGTATCGGCATCCAGTTCACCCCTGATTGGCTCCGCTTCCGCTTCCGCTTCATCTCGGTTTAGCTCATCTTTCACTGTTTCTTCAACACCCTTGTTCAGCTCTTCTTCGTCGTCTTCAGCTTCAACCACACCCTCATTCCCACGCTTCTCCTTCCAACCAGGCTCGCGTCTTTCAAAGCCAACAACCTCAACACCCATCACTGTTACTCCACCAGCAACGGCTTCAAGCTTCTCGTGCGCACCATCCACTTCCTCTGGTTCACAACCCTCTTTTGTATTCTCCGATACCGCCTCATCACCCGCCCCCATTTCCTTCGCAAAACCCACCTCACAGTCCTTCTCAACTCTTTCTGCTCCATTGTTTTCTACAGTCACCACCACAAGCGTTTCTTCGACTCCAGCTGCTAGCACTACAACCAAAGCCTCTTTCTCTATGCCGAGTTTCGGTGCGACTCCTACTACAAGATTTCTTAGGAAGAAACAAACACCTGTAGCTGCAATGACAACAACTCAGACATCAACGTCACTTGTTGAGTCTTCAACTAGTGGGTCTGTGTACTTTGCCTTAGTGATAACTTTGCATTATGTTCTTTTTTTCTTTAGGGTTAATCCTTTTCGGTATTTCATAGCTCTTCTTGTTATAAACAAGATTTCTTAGGAAGAAACAAACACGAGATTAAACTTGAAACATTAGATGGAGTGCTGTTGTGTAACTTTGTGGTGTACCTAAACTATCTGGTGACAACTGAAAATTGAAAAGAAAAATAAGTAATCATATCCTTATAAAGATTTGGGACTTCTATCTGACGTCTGCTATTATGCCCTGCTTGTCTTATAGGACAACTTCTACTGTCAGCACTACAATATCTACTGCACCAAAATTACCTTCAGAGATCACAGGGAAGACTGTGGAGGAGGTACTTCATATGTTTTCCTCTTCTTTTTAAGTAATGTTGTTTTCCAACCTATGCCTTGTGTTCTCATTAAAAAGAAATCTAGTCCTTGTGATGCATTTTATTTTGTACCTTAATTGAAGATCATCAAGGAGTGGAATGCTGAGCTCCAAGAACTTGTTTAAGTATACTGGTTGAGATATATGAACTTAAAGCCAGTTTTCATTCTGTATGTTGATACAGTAGTAACTTCATTTACGTGATATCTTCAGTGAGTAGTGCTTTTACTCGTAGTTGTATTTGTATATCATATCCATGTAAGTAATATGGGACAATCAATTTTTGTTCCTTATTTTGCTGTATTGAAGATAAAAAGACTACTTATATATAAGCATGCACAGATTGATTTTTCCATTTCTTCAGTGAGTAGTGTTGTCTTCTTATGTTGGCTGATTCTGAGTTGCTCTGGCCATTCTTTCTCTGTTTTGTCAGGCTCCCCTTACTTCTTTCAAGCATGAAACTTCATATCCTATTACCACATCTGATTGCTCCAAACTTGTGGAGCAATCTACACTTGCCGCTGCGGTCCAGACTTCTACTGCCATCTCTTCAGTACAACTCTCAAGTCTGGATTTTGATGCTCTAGATCTGGAAACTCAATTGGCATTAATATGTGGAGGCTCTTCTAGTTCTGGCTTTACTCCCAGCGTCAATGCTGAACAAGCCATTTCTAGGATCAAGCTCTGGCAAGCCAAGGATTTTGCTGTGGAAGAGGGCCATCAATCTGTGGGGGAACTCATCAATAATTTACAAATTTTGGCTGAAGAGAATCTCATCCCCAAGTCTATTTTCAGTTCTGGAGTCACTTCAGCTCAAGAGTTTCAACAAGCTGCAGACTTATGGGGAACAATTCACACTTCCTTCGAGCAAGCTATCACCTGTAGAAATTTCTATCAAAGATCTACTGAAAATTTAGAGAAAGATAGATCTCAATGCTTTGCTCAGGACTTCGAATTGCAGTATCTCAAAAATGAAGCTCAAGAGGTAGAAGCCGAGATTGCCAAATTGCAAACACAACTCAAGGCCATCAAGACCAAGGAAAAGGAAGTACGAATTAAATTGCAACGTAACCTTAGAGATGCTTGGAAGTTGCAAAAACAAATCACCACTGCCCAACCTGGATTGGAGGAGTCTCACGCATTAATTCTGAGAGGATCAAAATTGAGAGCAGACATGGATGCCAAGTTTAGAGTTTTGAAAGTTATTTTAACCAGTATTGTACTATAATATATTTAACATATGGGCATTTTAGCCCTAAATCCTAATTGAGATTAAACTCACTTAAATCATTATTTTCAAACCACACCAACTTCATAAAATGCCCACAAATATTAACACAACATAACACGATTTTTTAGAAATATAATAACAAAAAAACATTAATTTTGAGGTTTTTACAGGGAAATGAAACCTACGATCTTGGATGTAAAGGCAAATGTTCTTAACCATTTGAGTTACAAACTTGCGAGACTAGTATAATCTTTGACCAACCTTGCGAGACTAGTATAATCTTTGATCTAAAAGAGAAGAGACTAGTATAATCTTTGACCCAAAAGTGAGGGCGCTTATCAACAGACTAGTATCATCTTTGAAAATAAACAAATTTAAATGCTGTCGGGTGTCCAAACAAATTCTATTTTTTAAAAATTGGGTCATGGTATTGGGTGTTCAGAAATAATTTCTGGGTGTTCATTGTAAGGCCCAGCCCATGAACTCTTTGGAAGCCATTGACAAGCACCTGCACACTGCAACTTCGGAAACAATTAAAAAAAAAAAAAAAAAGTTTAAAAAAATTGAAAAATAAAAAGACCCTCTCTGAAAATGAAAGCGTTAACCCAAAAACCCCAAATTTGAAAAATCTCAGTGACACTGTTACAGAAGAGAGCAGGGAAAAGAGAGAAGAGGGAAAACAATGTCGGGCTTCCAATTCGGATCCTCCTCCGCTGCTTCTTCTCAGTCCACTACACCTTTCTCATTCACCAACCCTCCTGCCTCTTTCCCCGCCACCTCAACCGGGTTCTCACTCGGGTCCTCCGCTTCCCCATTCGAATCCACTACCGCACACGCCGTCACCTCCACCTCTGGGTTCTCGTTCGGATCCTCCTTCAGTGCCTCCACTTCCTCAAACCCTTCCTCCTCCTCATCTACCTACCCCTTCTCCCTCGACACCACCTCCTCCCCCTCCGCCCCCGCTCCCGCCCCCGCTTTTGGGTCCTCTAACCCTAGCTCCTGCCCGGCCCCTTCTTTCGGATTCGGATCCGGAGCCTCCACCGCCACCACAGCCTCCTCTGCTGCGGCCCCTTCTTTTGGATTCGGGTCCTCAGCAGCAACCTCGGCTCCATCATCCCTGTTTGGCTCCTCGGCTTCAACTCCGCTGTTTGGTTCATCTCCATCCCAACCCCTGTTTGGCTCATCCTCATCGGCGCCAACGCCCGCTTCCGCTTCTACTTTATTCGGAGCACCGTCGTCCACCGCTTCGTCCTTGTTCGGAGCAACTGTATCGGCAGCCAGTTCACCCCTGATTGGCTCCGCTTCCGCTTCTGCTTCATCTCTGTTTAGCTCAACTTCCTTCACACACAGCGCACCCTCTTCCCTGTTTGGCTCATCTTCCACAGTTTCTTCAACACCCTTGTTCAGCTCTGCTTTGTCGTCTTCAGCTTCAACCACACCCTCATTCCCAAGCTTCTCGAGTTCCTCTTCAGCCTTCTCGTTCCCAACAGCCTCACCTCTTTCAAAGCCACCAACAACCTCCACATCCACCACTGTTACTTCATCAGCAACGGCTTCAACCGCTCCAAGCTTCTCGTTCGCACCACCCACTTCCTCTGCTTCACAACCGTCTTTC
>NC_047651.1:14146146-14257444 GCF_902201215.1 Prunus dulcis
CAGTATTAGCAATCCCATCTAAGACTAGAATTAAATGAAACAAACATGGTACTAAATTTAGTTCAAGCCAGTCCAAGCCAAGCATGTGTACCAAACGACCCCTTATGGCTGTAACTTTCACTCAATTGTATTTTAATGTGCATGCAGATCTGCAAAGCCATTTGTAATTCGCTCTCCACCCCAACTTGGACTTTTGCTACCAAAATGGGACACGAGAATTTTTTTATATAATTGTTTTAGACTTTGCGCTACCAATATGTATTTTTCCTCGGGCAAAAATTTAAAGATTTTGGTGGGTACCAAAAATGGGATGCGGGAATTTTTTTTTTAAAAATAATTTTTTAGACTTTGCGCGACCAATATTACTATATTCGTCGCGCAAAACTTTGCGAGACCAATATGTTTCGTCGCGCAAAACTTTGCTCGACCAATATATATTTTTCGTCGCGCAAAAATTTGGGCGGGTACCAAAAATGGGACGCGGAAATTTTTTTATATAATTGTTTTAGACTTTGCGCGACCAATATGTATTTTTCGTCGCACAAAAATTTAAAAATTTTGGCGGGTACCAAAAATGGGATGCGGAATTTTTATTTTCAAAAAATAATTTTTAGACTTTGCGCGACCAATATTTATATATTCGTCGCACAAAACTTTGCGAGACCAATATGTTTCGTCGCGCAAAACTTTGCGCGATCAATACATATTTTTCGTCGCGCAATAATTTGGGCGGGTACCAAAAATAGGACGCGAGAATTTTTTTATATAATTGTTTTAGACTTTGCGCGACCAATATGTATTTTTCGTCGCACAAAAATTTAAAAATTTTGGCGGGTACCAAAAATGGGATGCGGGAATTTTTTTTTTTTAAAAATAATTTTTAGACTTTGCGCGACCAATATTTATATATTCGTCGCGCAAAACTTTGCGAGACCAATATGTTTCGTCGCGCAAAACTTTGCGCGATCAATACATATTTTTCGTCGCGCAATAATTTGGGCGGGTACCAAAAATGGGACGCGGGAATTTTTTTATATAATTGTTTTAGACTTTGCGCGACCAATATGTGTTTTTCGTCGCACAAAAATTTAAAAATTTTGGCTGGTACAAAAAATGGGATGCGGGAAATTTTTTTTCAAAAAATAATTTTTTTAGACTTTGCGCGACCAATATTTATATATTCGTCTCTCAAAACTTTGCGAGACCAATACGTTTCGTCGTGCAAAACTTTGCGCGACCAACCGTATTTTCGTCGCGCAAAGTGATACGATTTTAAAAACCGAAATAACTCCTCCACCATATTCTCAATTTCTTTCTCTACTCTTACCTCTCCTCTCTCTTTCCCTCTCCCCAAATCCCCCCCTTTCTCTCACACTCACTCCTCTCACTTAATCTCTCATCTCTCTCTTCACTATCTCTCACTCTCACTCACTCTCTCATCTATCTTTTCACTATCTCTCACTCTCTCATCTCTCTATCACTATCTTATCTAATTCTCTCACTTCTCCCTCTCATTCTCACTCACTCTCAATCTTGCCAAAAGGTATATTCTCTCCAAATTTTAAATTTTTTTCATTAATATGTGTTTTTGGAGTTAGTTTTGAGTTTGTGTTTTTTTCTTTTTTTGTTGTTGTTGTTATTTGACCATATTTGTTTTTTTGTAGGTAATCATCGAGACTTTGATGGCTAAAGTTGAGGATTAGGAAGCTATCAAAACATATTATCCACCACTACCACCACAATATGCTTGTATTAGGATTTTATTATTGTACTTTGTTAATTCATGTGTACATTTTGAATATTATATATATATAAATATTTATTGGATAATTTGATAACTATTTTTCATATGTAATTTTATTTTGAATATGTCAATTTAAATTAAATTAATTAAGAAAAATCTTACAATTAAATTAAATTTAAAAAGTAAAAATTTGAAAAAATTACTATAATTAAATTAATATCAATTTAAATTAAAGTGATTTAAAAAAAATCATACAATTAAATTATATTTAAAAAGTAAAAATTTGAATAAATTAATATTAAAGAAATAATAATAAAAAGTAAAAATTAGTTTATTTTAATTTAAAAAATTTAAAACACAAAAAAATAGTTCGTCGCGCAAATATTTGCACGACGTTAGTGTTCGTCGCGCAAAACTCTAAAAATGTGGGCGTACCAAAAATAGAACGCGGGAATTTTTTATTTTTAAAATTTTTTTTGAGACTTTGCACGACCAATGTTTTTTGTCGCGCAAAACTTTGCGTGACGAATATTTTTCGTCGCGCAAACCTTTGTGCGACCAATATGTTTCGTTGCGCAAAGTTTTGCGGGACCAATAATTTTTCGTCGCGCAAAGTCTTTCTTCACGATCTTTGCGCGACGTATTCTGCACGACGAAGTTTTTGTCGCGTTAAAATTTGTGCGACTACAATGTATTTCGCGCGACGAAATTCTCTTCGTCGCGCAAAGTGTAAAATGTAGTAGTGCTCATAGGTCCTAGCTCATGCCAAGCGTGCAGCTCATATTGCTGACACTAAATTGTAGGGGCAGAGATCATATTCTCTGTTGTACAAATGGAACGTTCTGTTAGAAATGAAAAGTGTGTGTGTACGTTGCATTCTATTGCTATTTGGAGCTGAGTAATATTCTCTCTCTCTCTCTCACGCACCTTCTTTTTTTCTCTGCTGCATTTCTTCAAATACTTTCTCTACAAGAAAACTGATACATTATCAAAACTCCAACACCTCATCCTTCAAAGGCTTGGTGTATATTTGTCCTATTTGTAACGACCCCGACCTTGCGTCAGGGAAAGTGGCTGAAACCCGTGAAGAGAAACTCGAGAAGCTTGTTTCCCCCTGTTTTTTCCTATTTCAAATCACCAACACGCACATGGGGAAAGAAAAGATCAACACCTTGTGAGAAATTTAATATTATATTTAATATTAATTTTCTATTTGAATGGAAATTAATAAAATCCTTTGGGTTAAAGACATGACCCTTGGGTAAAGACATCTTCAATTGGGGGGTGACAACTCTTCAAACTAAGGGATACATTGTTTGGGGTGACAACTCTTCAAGACCAAAGGATGCACTGTTTGCCTTTTCAGAATGGGATCCCTTTTGGAAAGGGTATTTCATCATCTATAAATAGAGCAATCCTCCTGCAGTTTTATTCATTCAATCAATTCTCTAGATACATACTTCCATATATAGAGAGCATTAGAGTTTGCATAAAGAGAGTTTCCTGCATAATTTTGGTTCAAAGTTCCTTGTGAATTGCAGTGCTTCTTTCATAAGGAGGGGAGTCGTTGTATCCTGGGAGGCGAACGCTAGTGAACCATAAGCACCAGTGTGGGGCGTAATTCGTCTTAAGGTCAGAGTGTCCAACATTTGCCTCGACTCAATTAAGGTTCTTTTTTTTTTATTAAGACAATTAAGGATCTTTTAATTACATACTACTGTTGTAAAAATTTATTTTGTTTGTAATGTTTATTTGTTTATTTTATAGCAATTTAGCACTATTATATCTTACAATCTTAAGACGAATTAGATGTGTTAATTGCTATATACATTAATCTGTGTTTGTGCAGTCAATTGTTAACGCTGCAAAAGGTTTGATTTTGGTACAAACAGCAAAACATCTTTTTATTAGTTGTTTATTCTATTGAATTGATTTCCTGTTAGTTTCCTTTGTTTTATACAATTCGAAGTTAACCAAAGCTAAGTTATAATAATCGGGACCATTCAATAAAGATTGCCACAAACACTGATTGCCTTCTGTTTCTATTGTTAGACAAAGTCTAAATATACAGCATCTTTTTTATTTATTTATTTGGAATCTATTTTCTGTTTGGCATCATTTTTTATTATTCTGTTTATAAAATCTGATTATATTTATCTACATACATTAAATTCACTGTATCTGTGAAATATAGCATTCTGTATTACTGTTATCTTGAATAAATTGCATATTGCGTTTGCTATACTTCTTATCGGTATTGTATTATTAATTTCTGTGTGTTTTGTTGTAACACACTATTGTGATTCATTATTTATCTATTAAAGACTACGAAATATTTGTTTATTGACATTGAGATTGTTCACTCAATTAAGGAAAATGTCGAATGAGATACAGAAAGTGGGTCCTTCTGTGAAGACAAGTGCACCTGCTGCAGTGTTGCCTTCATCCCATAATCATGCAGAGAAGCCTGAAAAATTTAATGGGATGGATTTTAAGAGATGGCAACAAAAGATGTTGTTCTACATCACCACATTGAATTTGGCTCATATCCTGAAAGCAGATCCTCCTGGACCAGGTGATACAATAGAAACAGTGGCTGCTTCTGATGCATGGAACCAGTCGGATTTCCTTTGCAGGAACTACATCCTAAATGGTTTAAGTGATGCACTATACAATGTGTATAGTCCAATTCAGACGGCCAAGGCTTTATGGGAGTCACTAGATAAGAAATATCGGACCGAAGATGCAGGAATGAAGAAATTCATTGTCGGTCGGTTTCTTGACTACAAGATGGTAGACTCCAAGACTGTCATAAGTCAAGTCCAAGAACTGCAACTCATTCTACATGAGATACATGCAGAAAAGATGGAATTGAGTGAGTCTTTTCAAGTGGCTGCTGTCATTGAAAAATTACCACCCTCTTGGAAGGATTTCAAAAACTACCTTAAGCATAAGCGTAAGGAGATGGGACTTGAGGATTTGATAGTAAGGCTAAGGATCGAAGAGGACAATCGCCGTGCTGACAAAAAGTCTGGATCCATAATGGAAGCTAAGGCTAACATAGTGGAAAAAGAGTCAAGAAATAACAAGAAGAGGAAGCACTCTGGAGAAGGCTCAAGTCAAGGGAACTCCAAGAAATCCAAGGAGTTTAAGGGAAAATGTTTCAATTGCAACAAGCAAGGCCATCGAGCTGTGGATTGCCGAAGTAGAAATGGACAAGGCAACCAAAAGAAAAAGGGCAAGACTGAGGCTCACATGACTGAAGAAGACAAGCTTTCAACTGACTTGTCAGATATTAATCTTTCTGCAATTGTGTCTGAAGTGAACTTGGTGGGCAACACCAAGGAATGGTGGGTGGATACTGGAGCTACACGCCACATATGTTCTGAAAGGAAGATGTTTTCTACCTATGCAGCAAATGATCAAGGAGAGCCTTTATTCATGGGAAACTCCTCCACCTCCAAAATTCATGGCCAAGGGAAAATAGTTCTAAAGATGACATCTGGAAAGGAAGTCACTCTCAATAATGTAGTTCACGTCCCTGAGATCCGGAAGAACTTGGTTTCTGGATCACTGCTTAGCAAGAATGGGTTCAAACTAGTCTTTGAGTCTGATAAGTTTGTACTTACAAAGAATGGAATGTATGTGGGGAAAGGGTACCTTACTGATGGACTCTTCAAGATGAATGTAATGACTGTTGTACACAAAGTTAATACTAATAAAGTTAGTTCTGCTTATATGCTTGAGTTATCTGATTTGTGGCATGGAAGATTAGGGCATGTTAATTATGACAAATTGCGTCAATTAATTAACATGGAACTAATACCTAAGTTTCATATTGATTTCCATAATAAATGTGAAACCTGTGTTGAAGCAAAACTAACTAGATCATCATTCCAGTCTATAGAAAGAAGTACAGAACCTCTAGAATTAATTCACAGTGATATTTGTGACTTGAAATTTGTACAAACTAGAGGTGGTAAAAAGTATTTTATTACTTTTATTGATGATTGTACAAGATATTGTCAAGTATATTTACTAAGAAGCAAAGATGAGGCCATAGAAATGTTCAAACATTATAAAAGTGAAGTTGAGAATCAACTTAGCAGGAAAATAAAAAGTGATAGAGGTGGTGAATATGAATCACCTTTTGGTGAGTTTTGTTCCCAACACGGAATTATTCACCAAACTACTGCCCCATACTCACCTTAGCAAAATGGTATTGCTGAACGCAAAAATCGTACTTTAAAAGAAATGATGAATGCGTTGCTAGTAAGTTCTGGAGCACCCCAGAATTTGTGGGGGGAAGCTTTACTTTCTGCTAATTACATTCTCAACAAATTGCTTCATAAAAAGTTAGACAAAACACCTTATGAGTTATGGAAGGGTCACAAGCCTTCCTATAAATACTTGAAAGTGTGGGGGTGTCTAGCTAAAGTTGCAGTTCCAACCCCTAAAAAGGTTAAGATAGGACCCAAAACTATTGACTGTATATTTATCGGTTATGCCATTAACAGTAGTGCATATCGTTTCCTTGTACACAAATCTGATATATTAGATGTACATGTGAATACAATTATTGAATCAAGGAATGTATCTTTCTTTGAAAATGTATTTCCTTATAAGGATGCACAAGAAAGAAATACACTTAAAGAACCTTAGATACTGTTAATAGCGATAACCAAGAAAGTCATCAAGAAAATATAGACCAAGAGACTGCAACCAGAACCTGGACATGAACCCAGGCGTAGTAAGAGAGCTAAGACAACCAAATCCTTTGGTCCTGAGTTTCTAACTTATTTGTTAGAAAATGAGCCTCAAACTTACAAAGAAGCCATGACTTCTTCTGAAGCTCTTTTATGGAAAGAGGCTATTAATGCCGAAGTTGAATCCATCATGCAGAATCACATTTGGGAACTTGTGGATCTTCCTCCTGGAAATAAACCATTGGGTTATAAATGGATTTTTAAGAAAAAGATGAAAGCTGATGGATCAATTGACAAATATAAGGCAAGGCTTGTTGTCAAAGGTTATAAACAAAAAGAAGGATTGGATTATTTTGACACATATTCACCAGTTACGAGAATAACATCAATAAGAATGTTATTGCAATTGCAGCATTGCATAATCTTGAGATACATCAAATGGATATGAAAACGGCCTTTCTAAATGGTGATTTAGATGAGGAAATTTATATGGAACAACCTGAAGGGTTTATTGTTCCTGGACAAGAAAAGAAAGTATGTAAGCTTGTTAAGTCCTTGTACGGGTTAAAGCAAGCACCAAAACAATGGCATCTGAAATTTGACAATGCATTAATGTCAAATGGTTTCAAGATCAATGAGTGTGATAAATGTGTTTATATGAAAAGCACTCAAGATGGTTTTGTCATTATTTGTCTTTATGTTGATGATATGTTAATTATTGGTAGCAATATTGGGATGATTAAATCTACCAAGAGAATGTTGACCAAAAATTTTGACATGAAAGATTTGGGAGTAGCAGATGTGATTCTAGGAATTAAAATTTCTAGAACATCTGATGGACTAGTTTTATCCCAATCACATTATATTGAGAAAATACTTGCGAAGTTTAGCAAGTATGATACTAGTCCAGTAAGAACTCCTTATGATCCAAGTCTTAATCTTGTGAAGAATATAGGTCATGGTGTATCACAAATAGAATATGCTCGTATTATTGGTAGTCTCATGTATCTTACGAATTGCACAAGGCCTGATATAGCTTACTCTGTTAATAGATTAAGCAGATACACTAGTAATCCTGGAAGGGATCATTGGAAAGTTATAGTCAGAGTTCTAAGATACTTAAGATACACCAAAAATGTTGGATTGCATTATACAAGATATCCAGCTGTACTTGAAGGATATAGTGATGCTAATTGGATATCTGATACTAAAGACTCCAATTCTACAAGTGGATATGTCTTTACAATTGGAGGTGCGGCTATATCATGGAGATCTACTAAGCAAACTATTATAGCTAGATCTACTATGGAATCTGAGTTCATAGCATTAGATAAAGCTGGTGAGGAAGCTGAATGGCTACGTAATTTCTTAGAAGATATTCCATGTTGGCCAAAACCTGTGCCTGCTATATGTATACATTGTGATAGTCAATCTACAATTGCAAGGGCACAAAACAATATGTATAACGGCAAGTCTCGACATATACGTCGAAGACACAACACCGTTAAGCAACTGCTCTCCAGTGGTATAATTACCATTGACTACATAAAGTCAAGAGATAATTTGGCAGATCCATTTACTAAAGGTTTGAACGGAGAACAAGTTTATAGATCATCGAGGGGAATGGGGTTAAAGCCCATGTCAAATGAGTAGTCATAGTGGAAACCTAACCTAGTTGACTGGAGATCCCAAGATCTAGGTTCAAAAGGGACAACTAAATTATGATAACTCAAAAAAAACACTGCAGAGATATATTCTCCTACCCATATCCTATGATGATACAGTGTTGTATGAAATGTGTTTAGGTTAAGCTATGCTTTTAATGATTCCTATACCTTGATTATCCGAGTAAGATATGAGAGGATATTACCAATAGGAAATCACCTATATAAGTGTGAAATAGGGCCGTTTCCATAAGAATTTTTAGGGCTAAATTCTCTAAAGCACTTATGAATGCCAGGAGTTGCTCAGGGCCAAAACGGGCACAACCGATCGAACCAGATATGTCTAGAAGGGTATTGTGTGAGTATTATTGTCTGGGTTTACACAAACGGCCGAACAGTTCAAGACATTACGTTCACTGATTAGCCAAGTAAATCCGATAGTACTTCACTATGGAAGGTTCAAAGCCAAAAGCTACCTATCCAGATGCCATATTCTTCTAATAGGAACTCTCTCTAAGTCTGCATTATCATTTGCATATTGTTAAAACTAATTTCCATTCATGTGGGGGATTGTGAGAAATTTAATATTATATTTAATATTAATTTTCTATTTGAATGGAAATTAATAAAATCCTTTGGGTTAAAGACATGACCCTTGGGTAAAGACATCTTCAATTGGGGGGTGACAACTCTTCAAACTAAGGGATACATTGTTTGGGGTGACAACTCTTCAAGACCAAAGGATGCACTGTTTGCCTTTTCAGAATGGGATCCCTTTTGGAAAGGGTATTTCATCATCTATAAATAGAGCAATCCTCCTGCAGTTTTATTCATTCAATCAATTCTCTAGATACATACTTCCATATATAGAGAGCATTAGAGTTTGCATAAAGAGAGTTTCCTGCATACTTTTGGTTCAAAGTTCCTTGTGAATTGCAGTGCTTCTTTCATAAGGAGGGGAGTCGTTGTATCCTGGGAGGCGAAAGCTAGTGAACCATAAGCACCAGTGTGGGGCGTAATTCGTCTTAAGGTCAGAGTGTCCAACACTTGCCTCGACTCAATTAAGGTTCTTTTTTTTTTTATTAAGACAATTAAGGATCTTGTAATTACATACTACTGTTGTAAAAATTTATTTTGTTTGTAGTGTTTATTTGTTTATTTTATAGCAATTTAGCACTATTATATCTTACACACCTGTCCTTTCAATCCCATTCCAGCGACACCTATGCTAACCTGGCTCAAGGATAGTCGCAGGGTTCAGATTACCAGTCAAGGATCTGATGCCACTATTTAGCCACACCATTTCTTGATTTTCAATACTCCTACATCTCTAAAAATTCAGCCGAGTTCCGAAAAATTCTTCGAAAAATACTATGAATTAATAAACACATGTACTTTCCTTTAATCACATCCAAAATATTTTCTCTAAAATTCTACAAATAGTTTTAAAACACCATAAAATTTCCAATGTCTCATAAACATGGTCTTTATTTGGCATTTATGCTAAATTTAATAATGAATCAAGAGCAAATTGACAATAACTAAGAAAAAAAGAAGCAAGTAACAAGCAAATAAATGTACCTTGCACTGCATTACAAGAGCAATCTCTCTTGCATCAATTTCTCCCATGCCACTCATTTCTACAATGAAATATTCTTTTACTAATTTTACTTGTATCTCAATTTTTATTTTCCCCTTCTTTCTCCATCTCCTTCCACTAAAACCTGAAAATTGGCTCTCGAGTTCTAAAATGATAACCACTACAAAAGGAAGAACCTATATACATGAGCAATATTTATATTTTGTACTAAGAAAGAAATTTGGAGAGGCATTTATATATAAATTTGGGCGATAAAGCCGATGATGGGATTAAATAAGTTTGTTTAGCTACAGACAAGTCGTTCACATGTTTCATCTAAATTTACAAAGACCACACATACAGCTGTTACGAAACTGAAAAGGTAACTGAAGCAACTTATCAATTTTCATGTCATTTCACATGATCAAATATTCTAAAATTGATTTTTAATGTGCACTTCCCCGTGCATCAAGAGGCTTTCAAATAAGTTTAGCTAGATAAAGAAATTTTGTAAAATACCTTAAGTCCATTGTTTTAACGAGATTATTTTGAAGTTTGTCGAACTGTAGACAAATGCTTAACTAACTCTGCGTGAATACACAAAGGAAATGCATGCTTAAATTTTTTTTTAAACACTAATTAAACACTATACGTCACCTCCTTAATATCATTAAAAAATAGTTTAATGCAGAATATTCTATGACATGAAATCTTATAGATATTAAGAATGTGATGTATGGTGTTCAATTAGCGTTTAAAATAAAATAAAAATAAGCATGCATTTTCTTTGTGTATTCACACAAAATTAGTTAAGGATTTGTTTTCAGTTCAACAAACTTCATTGAAGTTTGTCGCCAAACTAATCTCTTTAAAGCAACGGACTTGAAGGTATTTTACAAAATTTCTTTATCTATCAAATGTTATTTGAAAGCCTCTTGATGCACGGGGAAGTACACGTTAAAAATCAAATTTAGAATATTCGATCACGTGAAATGACATGAAAATTGATAAGTTGCTTCAGTTACTTTTTCAGTTTCATAACAGCTGTATGTGTGGTCTTTGTAAATTCAGATGAAACATGTGAACGACTTGTCTATAGCTAAACAAACTTATTTAATCCCATCATCTACTTTATCGCCCAAATTTATATATAAGTGCCTCCCCAAATTTCTTTCCTAGTACAAAACGTAAATATTGCTCATGTATATAGGTTCTTCCTTTTGTAATGGTTATCATTTAGAACTCGAGAGCCCTTTTTTAGGTTTTAGTGGAAGGAGATAGAGAAAGAAGGGGAAAATAAAAATTGAGATACAAGTAAAATTAGTAAAAGAATTTTCCATTGTAGAAATGAGTGGCATGGGAGAAATTGATGCAAGAGAGATTGCTCTTGTAATGCAGCGCAAGGTACATTTATTTGCTTGTTACTTGCTTCTTTTTTTCTTAGTTATTATCATTTTCTATTGATTCATTATTAAATTTAGCATAAATGCCAAATAAAGACCATGTTTGTAAGACATTGGAAATTTTATGGTGTTTTAAAACTATTTGTAGAATTTTAGAGAAAATATTTTGGATGTGATTAAAAAAAAGTACATGTGTTTATTAGTTCATAGTATTTTTCGGAGAATTTTTCGGAACTCGGCTGAATTTTTGGAGATGTAGGAGTATTGAAAATCAAGAAATGGTGTGGCTAAATAGTGGCATCAGATCCTTGACTGGTAATCTGATCCTGCGACTATCCTTGAGCCAGGTTAGCATAGGTGTCGCTGGAATGGGATTGAAAGGACAGGTGTTGATCTCTTCTTTCCCCATGTGCGTGTTGGTGATTCGAAAGAGGAAAAAACAGGGGGAAACAAGTTTCTCGAGTTCTCTTCACGAGTTTCAGCCACTTTCCCTGACGCAAGGTCGGGGTCGTTACGAATAGGACAAATATACACCAAGCCTTTGAAGGATGAGGTTCCAGTTCAGCTCCTACTTCACGACTCTCTTTCCAGAAACCCATTCTCTCCCTTCTTTCTCCTTCAAACTTCTTTCTACCATAACTTTCATTCTACAACTCCAATTCTTGCGCCGCTTTCGCCTTTAGGATCGTATGAACGAGCTCTACAAGATAAGGTAAACCATTCTTGGATTTGGATTTGCTTTAATCTCTTGTTTCCAAGTGTGGTTTGGGAGAATGGTGGTCACTACTAGGCAGCTCATTGAAGGTTGAGGATTACTTTGGAGCTGTTAAGGTAAGATTTGTTTGCCATACTTGCTGCTGGAATTCTAGTACAGTGTACATTGATTTAAGTGAGATTGTGTAAGTGATTTCGGATGTTATTTGATGACATGCAAATACAGTAGGTGAAGAATCTACCTTGGGCTGAACCTACAGAGAAGTCAGAGTAATTTTGGGTTGAAGTGGAAGTTGGGTAAGTTTCTACTTTCAAGTTTGTGGCCTTGGTAGTTGGGTGTGTTGGATAATTACGAGTTTGTTGAGGGGATAATAGTCATTTTATCTTAAATTTGGGACTGTTTTGGTGTTTAAAGCTGATTAGAACTGAATGCCAAAGAATGAGACGGATGTTGATGAAATCTGAGTATGTGTTCTGTTCTGGACAAAATGATCTAGTTCGTATTTATGTTTTAAACTGGGTTTTTGATGGGTGAAAAATAGACATTTCGATGAGTATTTCAATTCAAATATGATTTCATTCAAATTGGAGTTAAATTGGATTTTTGGCAAATTTTCCAAGTTGGAATTATTCTGCAGAAAACAGAAAGCTCTGCAGCCTATTCTGTTTTGGATTTAGTCTTTGTCTTGCTTCGTTAACTCAGAATTCAATGAAATTTTGATATGTTGAAGTTTTATATGTCTACTTGTGATCTGGAAATTTTTACATCATTTCGAATCAATATGGATTTATAGTGATTTTCCAAAGTCAAGTTGTTCCTGCCTGATTTATTTAACAAAACTGAAGTTTCTGTTTTTAATTGAAGTCTTTGATTTTTTTATTAGTCCAGAGCAGAACCACTTGATCAGACACTATCCCAAGAGCTAGAATTGTCCTAATGACACACAATTATTACATATGTTATCCCTAAATTTATATTGTTAGTGCCTTATTTAAATTTGTTTTATTATGTTTATTCAGTTTTCTGTTTTTAGGTACATCTTTCATAAGTGCAGCCATCACCGGAGAAAAATAAGCAAACTTATGCTTGAGGTGTTGCCCAACCTAGAAAAGAAGAAGCAATAACCAGCAGATATTGAAAATGAAGCTTGGAGTGCCGCACCAAGCTTTTAAGCAAGCTAATGGATTGAATAAGAAGAAGCAATAACCAGCAGAATATGTTTTGTTGTCGGAACCTACTGTAAATTTTGTACTCTTGTGGGTTTTGTAAATAAAAAGTTGCTTGTGAATACAACGAGTTTATTTACATTTCTGCACCGTTTTCAAAGTCGTATTATTGATTGGCCTCATGAAACTTAGTTGTATTCTCATTTTTCTCAATGAAACTCAATTTGTGTCACTTTGTTTCCTGAAACTCAATTTGTGTCTTTACTACCTCATTTCTGTACGTTCCATCTAGAGTTTTGTCATTTTCAATGTCTAGTACATTTATGCTATACGCAATCTCATCCATTGGATACTCTACGCAATTTCATCCATTGGATACTCTTCAATCATGTACCCTCTCTACCCCTTGCCCACATAAAAAAGAGATAAAAAAGTCGTCTTCTTTTTTATGTCATAGTAAAAAGTCTTATAGTTATTTATATCAATTGACAGATAGGCAATAAGTTTTTTTGGCCTTTTCCTATGGGACAGATCGGTATGCAATTATATATATCACAAGAATTGCCACGAAAATTCTAGTATAGTTTTTGTTTTCAAGTCCAACGTGTGAACTACTGCATTTGATATATTTTTGGAGAGAATTACTAGAAGTTAGGAGGTACTTGGCCGCCACCCTGGCGATAGCCAGGGATGTGACAATATTGATATCCAGTGAATTTTAAATCAATAGGGTGTTAGTTGGATTGACTTATGTTTTTGATTTGCTCAAAGTAGTTCTGAGTTTAAGCTTTTATAGTAACCATGTGTGTGAGTTTTTCTCATCTCCTAACTTTCGAGGAAAAAAAAAAAATCAATGAATCTTACACAAAAAAATTAAATAAAAGACTTTTGAGGTATAGATGCCCACCACAGTTTAGCCTGTCAAGTGCGCTGACTAATTTCATTATAAAAAAATTCATTTTCAATCAAATAGATGAATACAAATTCACTAATTTCTTTTCTACAGATGACATGAAAGGAGGATTCAGACCAAAATTCAGCCTCCAGCCCGAAGTGAAAATCTGCGTCTGCTAAACTCTGCAGGAAATGTGGCCATAGTGCCAGAATCCTTTGTAGTATCTAAAATTTGGTGCCCTAATTTTACATTTTTTTGTTACATTGGAGGGAATCGAACCTGGGATTGTCCTTATTCGAACCCGAGTAAGGAATAATCCAAAGCCTCTCAGGCTCAGATTTTATAGCAAATCACATAACCAAATTATGGAGATCCTATTTCCTTGTTTCCACTATGTTCGCTATAATGCAAATTCTGTTAATAGGGTAACATGTCATTATGTAACAACCCGCGGCTTCATGAAGTTTCAAGTATTGGAGCAGATGATAGACGAGCATTGAGCACTACAGAAAACTGAGAAGAAGGCTAGAATAGATGAGCAACGTAATAAACAACCCACATATAAGAGAAAACCGATCGAGTGTCTTTTGATTCAGAATTGGAAGGGCTTAATTATTGATTGGCCTCAGGAAACTTAATTGTATTCTCATTCTTCTCAATAAAACTCAATTTGTGTCACTTTGTCTCCTGAAACTCAATTTGTGTCTTTACTACCTCATTTCCATATGTTGCAGCTAGAGTTTTGTCATTTTCAATGTCTAGTACATTTATGCTATACGCAATCTCATCCATTGGATACTCTTCAATCTAACGATCATAAAAGTTTGCCGTAATGTGTATCAAAAATCTGTGTCCCCAGATTCATGTACCCTCTCTACCCCTTACCTACATAAAAAAGTCGTCTTCTTTTTTATGTCATAGTAAAAAGTCTTATAGTTATTTATATCAATTGACAGATAGGCAATAAGTTTTTTTTGCCTTTTCCTATGGGACAGATCGGTATGCAATTATATATATCACAAGAATTGCCACGAAAATTCTAGTATAGTTTTTGTTTTCAAGTCCAACTTGTGAACTACTGCATTTGATATATTTTTGGAGAGAATTACTAGAAGTTAGAAGGTACTTGGCCGCCACCCTGGCGATAGCCAATCATCTACATGAGTGTTTTGTGCAAAACTCTCAAAATTTGAACGTGGTTAGTTTAACTTTTATTAATTTACACTTGCATGCTGTGATCAATATAAATAGTAGAGCGATGGATTAAAAGCCTACAAGAACAAGATTGTGGTGATCGAGGAGTGCTCAAGAACTTCTGAGTTGAGCAACTGTAAGATACCTGCTGTTTCCGTTTTCAGCATAATCAAAACTTGCAGCAGGTTCTTTACTCCGATCCATTGATTTTGCTGTATTTTAATTTGTTTCTATTTTCATATATGTTGAGGGTAGCTCCTTACCTTATATTGTGGGTCAATTACAAAGTGACATGTGTCCTCTCTTTTTTAATTGTCAAAACAACTTCTTCGTTTTTTTTTTTCCTCTTCAGTTTTACGTACTGAACCATTAGCTTTTTATCAAAACATAAAAGAAAAA
Organism: Prunus dulcis; assembly: GCF_902201215.1. NCBI lineage: Eukaryota > Viridiplantae > Streptophyta > Magnoliopsida > Rosales > Rosaceae > Prunus > Prunus dulcis. The sequence goes on from NC_047651.1 coordinate 14,161,612, forward strand.
AAAAATCCCATTGTTTTTATTTTCTCTCTTGGTAACATGATAATGTATTGAAAAAGTCTACATGAAGAAACTATGTCTACAAATGTTGTCAATGGCAACTTTGGTTGTAGAGGGATTATTAAAGTTCGAGTTGGAAAGGGCCACAAATACTTAAAATTTTGACTGAGGAAGGAAAATTATTATTTTTAAAATAGTTGAGAAAAATCAATGTAAAAAAAAAAAAAACAATGGGATTTTTTTTCTTTCTGTTTAGGTAAAAAGCTACGGGTTCAGAAAAAGTGAAAAAAAGAAGTTGTTTTGACAATTAAAAAAGAGAGGACACATGTCAATTTGTGGTTGAGCCACAATAAAAGATGAGAATGAGTTCCTCCTTATGGGTAAGGAGGGAAATATAGAATGAGTTTTTATGCAGCTAGTGAAATTTTTTTGAGAATATATAAATCTTTTTCTTGAATATATTTTGTTATTTGTTCCTCATCATTTTACCTTATCGAACAGCCTATGTTTGCATACTAGTTCCTCGTTTTTAGTATGATATATAATACAATTATGTATATAGAGCCTATTTAGGGCATGTTTACATATCAGTAATAGAGAAAGTGAGAAATCATATAATTTAGGAATCGAGTAAATACTGAATCGATATGGGAAGAATCATTCCCATTAAGCTGTTTATTAAACATATGGAATTAGCAAATGAATGAGGTTGATTCCCATTGTTATTGTTTACTAATTTTCATGAATCATAATCCAAATTAATTTGATTACTAAAATTCCCTACACATTTTCACCACAGCACATATATAATTCTCAAATTGGCTAAGGAGACCAAACTAATCCTGCAACAAACCAGTAAGGTGTAAACATGAGGAATCAATATGCTGAACAAGATGAATAACAATAGCCTAATTCAATGATAATGTTGATAACACTTTGTCCTGAGCCAGTTTCAAACGAAAAATTAAACTCCAATAAATAAATACATTTACCTACGTAACTAGTAAATAATCAAATAATAATAACCTACATAATCTTCATACTGCCAAAAAAAGATATATATATATATATATATAAATACAGAAAGCTTCTATTGAGGGATCCATCAAATAAGCTTATTTGAGGGATATCCCTTGTATGCCCCACTCCGGATTGTATTTCACTAATCCAAACCGTCTATTTTGTAGATACTCATTCAAAGATCATCTTTACAAAAAATCACTTGAATCAGATATCATTTGACCACTCAATTGAGTTATTGAAATTTTAGTATTTTCTTGAAGCACCGTGTTCATTGATTTTGTAAGACACAATTGGATGTCGAAACGGGTTCCGGTTTGTCTAATTTTTTGTAAGGATGATCTATGAATGAAAACCTAAAAAATAGATGGTTTGGATCGTTGGGAAAAAAATTGTAGAGTACCCTAAAAGGCGTCCCTCAAATAAAATTATTTGAGGGATCCCTCAATATATATATATATATATTTATACAATCCTGATCTCTTGGACCCCTGTAGTCCAAGAGATTTATGGTCACTCACCGTTGGATGTAAATTCAACGGTTCACTCATTTATGACTTGAATCAGGTAATAATCATTTATGTCATATTGCATTTATATATATCATTTTGAACCATTGGATTAATATCCAATGGTGGGTGACCACAATCTCTTGGACTCCTGTGGTCCAAGAGATCGGGACTGTATATATATATATATATAATTGGGTTTGAACTTCTTGGCGTGAGTTTTTATTTTTATTTTAAAGGTTTGGTTGTTTTGGAATTATGGTAAAATGGTAAGGGTATTTTTGGTATTTAATAAAGGAAAACATGAATTGGAATCGTATAAACTAACCTCTCCACCCCCCAAACTAGTTGGTGTTATACCTAGTTCACAGGGGATGTGATTACGGATTTTGAGATGGGCCTCACTTATTTTTTCATTCCTGATTGCAAGTAAATGAAAGGGAAGTCAGGAATGGAAATCATTCCATTTCCTCCCATACCCATTACTGATACGTAAACATGCCCCTAGAGGGAAAAACCCAAAACTAACTACTTGTCAATTTTTAATTAGTTTTACGGTAATTATATAATATATCATGCTAAGATGGGCCTATTAATGACAAGCCTTATCATTTACAGGTTTGCGAAAACTTTTTGGTGCATGTAATAAGACTGTTGATGAACAAATTACAAAAGTGAATCCTTTCCTAGTTGCTTGGCTGGAAATTTAATTACAATCACTTTTGCAATAATAAAACACCGTTGTATTCTTGTAGTCTCCCAGGACAAAGATGATGGCTTCACAAATGGCGAAGAAAACTGATCAAAGTGAGGAAAAAAAATGCAATGACCCAGTTAAGTTCTCGAAGCAATGGTACACTACTACATTTTACACTTTGCGCGACGAAGAGAATTTCGTCGCGCAAAATACATTGTAGTCGTATAATTTTAACGCCACAAAAATTTCGTCGCGCAGAATCTGTCGCGCAAAGATCGTGAAGAAAGACTTTGCGCGACCAAGTTTTTTCATTGGTCGCGCAAAGTGACTTTGCGCGACGAAAAAATATTGGTCGGTAACTTTGCGCGACGAAAAAATATTGGTCCCGCAAAACTTTGCGCGACGAAACACATTGGTCGCGCAAAACTTTGCGCGACGAAACACATTGGTCGCTCAAAGTTTTGTGCGACAAAAAACATTGGTCGCGCAAAATCTCAAAAAAATTTATAAAAAATAAAAAATTCCAGCGTTCCATTTTTGGTACCCGCCCACATTTTTAGAGTTTTGCGCGACGAATACTAACGTCGCGCAAATATTTGCGCGACGAAATATTTTTTATGTTTTAAATTTTTTTTAATTAAAATAAACTAATTTAATAGTTTGCGGTACAAAATATTTTGTCGAGCAAGGTTTTTTACTTTTTGTTTTATTATTTATTTAATATTAATTTATTCAAATTTTTACTTTTTAAATGTAATTTAATTGTATCATTTTTTTAAATCACTTTAATTTAAATTGACATTAATTTAATTATATTAATTTTTTTGAATTTTTACTTTTTAAATTTAATTTAATTGTAAGATTTTTCTTAATTACTTTAATTTAAATTGACATATTCAAAATAAAATTACATATGAAAAATAGTGATCAAATTATCCAATAAATATATATATATATAATATTCAAAATGTACACATGAATTAACAAAGTACAATAATAAAATCCTAATACAAGCATATTGTGGTGGTAGTGGCGGGTAATATGTTTTGATAGCTTCCTAATCCTCAACTTTAGCCATCAAAGTCTCGATGATTACCTACAAAAAAACAAATATGGTCAAATAACAACAACAACCAAAAAAAAAAGGAAAAGAATGCATAATCTCCCCTAAAGTTGTTATACCACAAATCCAACCCAAACTCCAATCTCTTCCCTTTACTCAACCCCAAACCCCACACAAACTCAAAACTAACTCCAAAAACACATATTAATGAAAAAAATTTAAAATTTGGAGAGAATATACCTTTTGGCAAGATTGAGAGTGAGTGAGAATGAGAGGGAGAAGTGAGAGAATTAGATAAGATAGTGATAGAGAGATGAGAGAGTGAGAGATAGTGAAAAGATAGATGAGAGAGTGAGTGAGAGTGAGTGAGAGTGAGAGATAGTGAAGAGAGAGATGAGAGATTAAGTGAGAGGAGTGAGTGTGAGAGAAAGGGTGGGATTTGGGGAGAGGGAAAGAGAGAGGAGAGGTAAGAGTAGAGAAAGAAATTGAGAAAATGGTGGAGGAGTTATTTCGGTTTTTAAAATCGTATCACTTCGCGCGACGAAATTACGGTTGGTCGCGCAAAGTTTTGCGTTCGTAGCACATATTGGTCTCGCAAAGTTTTGCGCGACGAATAATAAATATTGGTCGCGCAAAGTCTAAAAAATTATTTTTTGAAAAAAAAATTCCCGCATCCCATTTTTGGTACCCGCCAAAATTTTTAAATTTTTGTGCGACGAAAAATACATATTGGTCGCGAAAAGTCTAAAACAATTATATAAAAAAATTCCCGCGTCCCATTTTTGGTACCCGCCCAAATTTTTGAGCGACGAAAAATATATATTGGTCGCGCAAAGTTTTGCACGACGAAACATATTGGTCTCGCAAAGTTTTGCGCGACGAATATAGGAATATTGGTCGCGCAAAGTCTAAAAAATTATTTTTTTTAAAAAAAAATTCCCGCATCACATTTTTGGTACCCGCCAAAATTTTTAAATTTTTGTGCGACGAAAAATACATATTGGTCGCGCAAAGTCTAAAACAATTATATAAAAAAATTCCGGCGTCCCATTTTTGGTACCCGCTCAAATTTTTGCGCGACGAAAAATATATATTGGTCGAGCAAAGTTTTGCGCGACGAAACATATTGGTCTCGCAAAGTTTTGCGCGACGAATAAAGGAATATTGGTCGCGCAAAGTCTAAAAAAATTATTTAAAAAAAAAAATTCCCGCATCCCATTTTTGGTACCCGCCAAAATCTTTAAATTTTTGCCCGAGGAAAAATACATATTGGTAGCGCAAAGTCTAAAACAATTATATAAAAAAATTCTCGTGTCCCATTTTTGGTACCCGCACAAATTTTTGCGCGACAAAAAATATTGGTCTCGCAAAGTCTAAAGTTTTTTTTTTTTAATTTTAAAAACCCGCGTCCCATTTTTGGTACTCGCCCAAATTTTTTGAGTTTTGCACGACGAACTGTTGGTCGCGCAAACTTTTGAGAGACTAAAAATTGGTTCGTAGCACAATATTTATAAAAATAATTGTTATGAATAATAAAAAATAAAAATATTTTATTTTATGATTTAAAATATAATTAAGGTGAAAGCTACTTAATAAATGTATATACTATTCAATTTCTTAAGTGTTATATGTACAAAATAAATAAATTTAAAGCTACTTAATAAATAAATATATATACACACACACACACACACACTTCAACGATCTAACCATAAGACTTGTTTGTATATACTTCAAGATCATATACCCCAAAAATCACAAAAAACAAACATTCAGAGATCTAGTAACGGGACAAAACTTTTCGATAGTTATAAATGAAAAATCACGATTTAACGGTTATTTTAACTCCGATTTTGATGATTTTTTTTTACAGCTACACTCCTTGACCCTATATGAATACAATGACTGAATTTGATCTTCAATTTAAAACATTTGCACTAGTGGATACCACAAAATCTTATGTTATATTTAACGAAAGTATAAATAAACTCTTAATTGTTAGTGAATATATTGTTTTGATGGCATATGCATTCTACGAAACTAGTTTCAACGATCCAACCGTCAAACTTGTTTTTTTAATCCAACCGTCAAACTTGTTTTTTTATACTTCGAGATCATATACGCCAAAAATCGGAAAAAATAAACATTCATAGATCAAGTAACGGGACAAAACTTTTCGACGGTTATAAATGAAAAATCATGATTTAACGGTTATTTTAACTCCGATTTTGATGATTTTTTTTACAGCTACACTCCTTGACCCTATATGAATACAATGACTGAATTTGATCTTCAATTTAAAATATTTACACTAGTGGATACCACAAAATCTTATGTTATATTTAACTAAAATATAAATAAACTCTTAATTGTTAGTGAATATATTGTTTTGATGGCATACACATTCTACGAAACTAGTTTCAACGATCCAACCGTCAAACTTGTTTCAACAATCCAACCGTCAAACTTGTTTGTTTATACTTCGAGATCATATACGCCAAAAATCGGAAAAAATAAACATTCATTGATCAAGTAACGGGACAAAACTTTTCGATGGTTATAAATGAAAAATCAAGATTTAATGGTTATTTTAACTCCGATTTTGATGATTTTTTTACAGCTACGCTCCTTGACCCTATATGAATACAATGACTGAATTTGATCTTCAATTTAAAATATTTACACTAGTGGATACAACAAAATCTTATGTTATATTTAACGAAAATATAAATAAACTCTTAATTGTTAGTGAATATATTGTTTTGATGGCATATGCATTCAAAAAAACTAGTTTCAACGATCCAACCATCAAACTTGTTTGTTTATACTTCGAGATCATATAGCCAGAAATCGAAAAAAATAAACATTCAGAGATCAAGTAAGGGATAAAACTTTTCGACGGTTATAATGAAAAATCAAGATTTAACGGTTATTTTAACTCCGATTTTGATGATTTTTTTACTGCTACACTCCTTGACCCGATATGAATACAATGAAATAATTCGATCGTCAATTTAAAATATAATCCGAACAACAAGAATATATTTTTCTAATAAAAATCCGATCCGATCTAAAATAATAAATTTAAAGCTGCTTAATAAATATATACCGTTTAATTTCTTAAGTGTTATGCATACAAAATAAAAAACAAAAATAAATTGGTTTAGGTGACAAAATGTTTGGATTACGTCATGGAAAAAAATTTTAAAAATAATTTTTCTATTTTATTTATTTTTATAAGGACTTTGCGCGACGAAGTTTACTTTTCGTTCGCGCAAGGGTTTTTTTTTACTAGTGGGTGTATGTACCGGATTCCTAGCAGACTCCGGAATGTAAAAGATGAAGCATACACTCCTCAATTGATTTCAATAGGCCCTTTCCACCATGGCAATCTGAAACTGAAGGACATGGAAAGCCATAAAAAGAAATTTTATGAGAATTTCTGCCAGCGAACTTTGAGGAAAAACGAGGAACTAGAAAACTTCATCCGTGAGAAAGAAGATGACATTCTTCGTTGTTATGCAGGGGCCATTGAACTTGATATTGACTTTGTGAAGGTAATTCTAATTGATGTCTGCTTCGTCCTTGAGCTCTTTTTGAGGAACTGTCAAACCGAAAAGCATGAAAATTATTACATTCTAAGATCGCCATTGCTGAGGAAAGCTGTCGAGCAGGACCTGATACTCTTTGAAAATCAGCTTCCTTACCCTCTTCTTCAAGAGCTATATGACTTTGCCAACCCCACCTATACCAGTTCCAATCCCGGAAAAAATGTTCAGGAGAAAGAAGAGGCGGATGACCTGCAACACTGCTTGCCTTGCTTCCAGCCTTGTTTTCCATTTTCCCACTCGACCCCTTCTGATGATCATCCTATTTGAGACTGAGAAAACCGAACCTTATGGTCACCCCTTTCTAAAGCTTACTTGTGAGTTCTTTAAGGAATACACGAAGTACAACCGATTGAGAATGGAGTACAAGTAAAACATTTCACTGACTAGGTAAGATATTTTCTGTGGCCAATCGAAAAAATGACTTGGGTAGGAAATGGTGACTGCATCCCTACCAAAATTATATACGATGTAAGAAAACTGAAGGAAGCAGGGGTGAAGTTTAGACCAAATGAAGTTAGTGAACGCTTCGTCATAAAAAGATGTGAGGACAACAAATGTAATTTCAAAATGGCATGCTTTAGAAATATGAACTTAGAGCTTGCAAAAGTTTGGGCAAGGTATTAGGTAGACTGCATTATTCGAAACGTGATGGCCTTGGAGCAGCTTATGTACCCAAAGAAGGCTTATGTTTGCAGTTACTTTTTGATGCTGGATCAGCTTGTGGACACTGTGGTAGATGTGAATGTGCTGATTGAAAGCGAAGTTATAGTTACTTGCTAGGCAGCTAGTGGCGGACCTATTAAGGTGCAGGAAGGTGCATCTGCACCTCTTCTCGTCGGAAAAATCATTGTAGGTACTTCAAATTGCCCATTTACTCAGCTGGTGGTGGTGTACAGATTACCTTATTTCTATTTTCAACGCCGGAAAAATCTTTGTCCTTTTACTTTCATTTATTTTTATATTACTCTATTTACTTAAGTTTACAATGTAAATAATGAAGTACCCCTGTTTGGATTCAAATAAAAATACTAGAAAATCAAATTCCCACCAAATCAAAATATGAAAAATCAGTTTTAGCGCAAAATATGATTAAGGCTGAAAATGATGGATCATTAAGTCAATATATAATTCATAATAAAATCTCATAAAAGCAAGTGTTCTTATTTGATGTGTAAGGAGTAAAAGCCGCCAAAAATTATCTTCAAAACAATGATTATTCCAAAAAATTATTTTTCATACTTAGTTAATATTTTTATATGAAACAATTTTTCATGTATGATCATGATATGAATGCATGAAGTGACATAAGGTCAATCTAGGTAAAAAGTCTTAGATGTTCAATCCACAAAGAGTTTTTAGCATTTCTAAATTGTACCTCTGCTTAAAAAATTCTAGGTCCACCAGTACAGGCTGCAGTAACGCAATGGCGAAGCTGATTAATTCACTTTGTGAGCATATTATGGATGATAGATCCTACTATGCAGATATCTATAAACAGCTTAACGAGCACTATGAGATCAGCATCTGCAACCGTTGATAACAGAAGAGATATTTTGAAAAACAAAGGAAGAAGAAGACTGAAAACAGAGAGAATATACTGAGATTTTCTGTATGATTATTCACTGAATGAGTATTACAATGCACAGTTCAGCTTATATACAATTGTAAGGATTGAAGGATTAAGTTACTAACAACCATGCTTAATAGACTAACACGTGAATAGCACATGGGAATTCTAACAATACTAAGCTGATGTGTTCATCTATCATTCCCCCTCAAATCCAACTGGGTTCCCAAGCCGAAATTACCACAATGCTTTGTAAAAATTGGACTGTGCAACCCTTTTGTAAATATGTCTGCAACATGTTCATCTGTTGGAATAAACTGCATGGAGACATCTCTTCTTTGAACTCTTTCTCTAACAAAGTGAAAGTATATATCAAGATGTTTGATCCGTGAGTGATACACAGGATTAGAATTCAATGCTAGAGCAGAAAGGTTGTCACAATGTATAATAGGAGGCTGAGGTAGAAACACTTTCAAATCAAGCAAAACTTGTCTGGTCCATGCAAAATCTGCTGCTGTATGAGCTAGTGCTCTATATTCTGCTTCAGTTGAACTCCTGGAGGCTGAGTTTTGTTTCTTAGATTGCCAAGATATAGGATTATGGCCTAAGAAAGCCACAAAACCAATGGTAGATCGTCAGTGCTTATATGCTGCCCAATCTGCATCACTGTAAGCATTAAGTTCCCAAGCACCACTAGTAAAGGTAAGTCCATGATCTAAGGTACCTTGAAGATAGCGCAAAATCCTCTTAACTAACTGAAAATGTAACTCTGAAGGAGTTGTCATGAACTGACATACTGTGTTAACAACATAAGAGATTTTAGGTCTGGTAAATGTTAAATACTGTAATGCACCAACAATGCTTCTGTATATTGCAGGTTCAATCAAAACATCACCTTCAGTCTTTAAATATTGACCATGTGGTTTACAAGGGGTAGGACAAGGTCGGCAAGAATTCAGACCAGCCTTAGCAAGCAAATCTTTGGCATATTTAGTTTGGTTAACAAAAATATCTCCAACTGTATTATAAGAAATCTGTAATCCTAAGAAATATTTCAACTTCCCCATATCTTTCATACCAAAAGTTGAGCTTAATTCATCAACAACTTCTTGCACCAAAGCCACCTTTGAACCAGTCAATATTATATCATCCACGTATAAGAGAAGGATCGCAATATCTGAACCTAGATGCTTCACAAATAAGCTAGGGTCAGAGTGAGATGATGCAAAACCAATGGCTGCAAGATAACTTGTGAATTTGGCATTTCAAGCCCTTGGATCTTGCTTAAGACCATAAAGAGACTTTCGTAACTTGCAAACATAATTGAGATGTTTTGGATCCTCAAAACCTTGCTGCTAACGCATATAGACTTCTTCCTTAAGATCATCGTGTAGAAACGCGTTCTTAACATCAAGTTGACGAAGTGACCATTAATTCATCGCTTCAAAACTTAATATCAGCCTTATATCGTGTGTCTGACCACAGGGCTAAAAGTTTCACTGAAATCCAGTCCAAGAGCTTGGCTGAAGCCTTGGGCAACTAATCTTGCCTTATATCTAGCCAAAGTACAATATGAGTTTTTCTTAATTCGATATACCTATCGACAACCAACAATATTTTTATGAACTGGCTTAGGAACTAACTCCCAAGTACCCTGGGCATGTAATGACTCAATTTCATCCTTCATAGCTTGAATCCAATGAACAGATTGAGAAGCAACCTTATAAGTGGCTGGTTCAGTAGCATCATGTATAACAGGAAGAGTGGTATAATAACACTGATAATCTTCAAACTGTTTAGACTTAACAATACCTGCCTTTGATCTAGTCTGCATAACATGAGTGTTAAAAAGAGGAGACACAGAACTAGAGACAGAAGGGGAGACAGGCAAGAGAACTTGTAGTTGCTGATCATTAATCACAAATAAGACTGAATCATTGGTAGACAAGGATTCTTAGTAGATTCTAAAAATGAAATAGAAACATTCTGTGAACTATGATTTTGTGAAGAAACACGTTGAGGAGATATAGAACCAGATATATCACTAGGATTTAAAGCATGTAATACATGGAGGAAGTGAAACACAAACTGGTAAAGGCTGAGACTTGGAAGAGCATGAAACTGGAACTGAATCTGCCGAGATGGAATGAGACTTAAAAGGAAAAACAGTTTCATCATGAATGGCATGTCTGGAAACAACAAACCTTGAGGTGGATCTATTGTGACAAAATGACCCTTTTATAACCTGGAGAATATCCCATAAAAAAACACATTGAGCTGTTCTTGGCTGAAGCTTACGTTCATTATAAGGTCTGATATATGGGTAAACTACAGTACCAAAAATCCTAAGAGATTTAATATCAGGAGCCTTGCCGTACAAGTTTTGAAAAGGAGACTGATATCTTAAAACTGAACTAGGCATAAGATTGATGAGATAAGCAACATGAGCAACTGAATGAAACCAAAACTTATCAGGAAGAGCAGAAGCAACAAGTAAAGTAAGAGCAGTTTCGATAATATGGCGATTCTTCCTCTCTGCCAAACCATTTTGCTGAGGGGTGTATGGACAAGAGACCTGATGAATTATCCCTTTTGAATCCAAAAAAGAAGAAAATTGCCTACTAATGAACTCACCACCCCCATCACTTTGAAAATACTGAATAGTAGCCTTAAACTGATTAGTGACAAGAGCATAGAACTTGAGAAACTCTTCAAACACTCCAGATTTATTAAACAGTGGATAAAGCCACAAGTAACCAGTACACTCATCAATGAAACTAACATAGTATCTAAAACCATCTATGGATTTATGTCGGGAAGGACCCCATACATCACTGTGTATCCTCTGAAAGGGAACATTAGACTTAACATGATCCTTAGGAAAAGAAAGCTTGTGCATTTTACCATGTAAACAAGCAGTACATAGTGCTTGAGAACTATCAACAGAAACAGATAAAGCAGAATCTTGAAGCATTCTTTGCACAACGGTATTTGTTGGATGCCCTAACCTTTGATGCCAGATAGAGACGTTGACATGTTGTCCAAGATATGCAACTGGAGACGAAGAAATAGAAGAAACACCTCGAGATCTTTGAGAAGCAAAAAGAGGAATGGGATATAAACCTTGATTACTCTTGCCTTGAAGAAGAATTGCCTTGGTTATCTTGTCCTGTATATAAAAGACAGAGACGTCAAATGTGATAAAACAATTATTGTCTTTACACAATTGATGGACGGATAATAGATTCGCTTTGAGCTTAGGAACATGCAAAACAGACGGAAGATGTAGTGAAGTAGATTGGGCACAAGAAATAGTAGCAGTGCCAAGATTCTGAATAGTCAAACATGCCCCATTGCCAACAGTAACATTCTCATCAACATTACAAGGAGTCACATGATCCAATTAAGAGGAATTGCCAACCATATGATGAGAAGCACCACTATCTACAATCCAGACGTGCTCAGGAGAGAAAGAAGTCTGAGTAGTCAAGCATTCAGAGAAGAAGGAGGTGCTTGGCCCTGAAATGAGTAGTTTGACCTGTGGAAACAATCAAGTGCGCCATGCCCACGTTTGCCACAGATTTGGCATTCAATAACATTAGGAGTAGAAGAAGAGGAATTGGCATGACAGTAATAGCAATTAGCAGCTGTATGTCCACGCTTGCTGCAAATTTGACACTCATGCACCATATGAGATCGATAGGAATTAGAACCTTCAGGAAAACCAGAAGTACTACCGCCCTGAAACTGAGAAGAGACATGGCGACCACCATTAAACCTTCCACGACCAGAGGTTTGTGTAGAAAAACCTCGAGAACCAGAGGCACGAGAAAAAGAACTCTACTGACCACCAAAAGACTGAACATGTGGTAAAGGCTGAGAAGGTGTACGTAAAATACCCTGTCCTGAAGACACAGAGGAACCTTGAGCACAAGATGAATTAATTGCATATAACGTAGTATGATGAACAATACGAGCCTCAACGGTTTGTTCTGCAGTGAGAAGCTGTGCTCTGAAATCCTTGAGAGACAATGGAGTATCTCGTGCAATCAAGACAGTCTTGATCATTTCATATTCGGGAGGTAAGCCATTCAAAGCATTAATAATGAAATCATCATCAGAAATCTTGATACCAGCAGTATTCAGTTGATCTCGAAGATGTTTGAGATGAAGCAAGAATCGCTCGATGGAATCTCCACCTTTCTGTGAAGTTTGCAACTCAGTTTTGAAATGGTTAATTCGAGCGCGAGAAACTGAAGCATAGCGATCAGAGAGGTTGATCCAAGCATCACGAGCTGTTTTGCATCCAATGACGTATTCAAGCGCCTCGAGACAAAGAAGCAAGAAGTAAACTCAAAAGTGCCTTATTAGTACGAATCCACTCCTTATAAGTAGTGGTAAGCTCAGAAGTTTCGCCTTCCTCATCAACAATGGCAAATTGAGGAGGTGGAACCATCGAAATGCCCAAAAAGCTCGTAGCCTTGAAGCACATATTCGATCTGATAACTCCACTTCAAGAAGTTATCATCAGCAAGACGAATTGTAAGGAGGCCAAGAAGACTCTCAATTTTGAGAAAAGAAGAAGCCATGAAGAAATTAGGGTTTTAGAAAATTTGGATTCGAAGAAATCTGAGAAATCAGAGAAAGCTGAGAAATTAGGAATTGCAGAGAGAGAAGAACAAGATAGATGAAGGAAGCGGAGAGAGAGAAGCGAAATAGCAGATCTCGATCACCACCATGGGCACTGATACCGTGATAATAGAAGAGGTATTTGGAAAAACAAAGGTAGAAGCAGACTAAAAACAGAGAGAATATACTGAGATTTTCTGTATGATTATTCACTGAATGAATATTACAATGTACAGTTCAGCTTATATACAATTGTAAGGACTGAAGGATTACGTAACTAACAACCGTGCTTAACAGACTAACACGTGAATAGCATGTGGGTATTCTAACAATACTAAGCTGATGTGTTCATCTATCAACCGTAACATTTCAGTCCTGAAACGAGTTTACTTCAAGGATCTTTGGACGGGCAGTTCAACTATACTTGGACTCTTTGTGCTGGTATTCTCCATCATTGGAACCATTAAGTCTCTCATGTCGTAAAGCTTGATTGGTTTCTAGTCTGACTATTATTGGTCTGAACAATTAATGGAAGCTCTAGTTCATCTCTTTCTTGTTTTCTCTTTAATTGGAGTTTAGATCATTGTGTTTTGGGTTGACTGATGAATTAATCTACTAAGGATTGTGTTTCAATTGGTGTTTCAATTTATCCACTTAAAATCCCTTAAATTAAATTTAATGAGGTAGCATAGTGTGGGAGAGAAGTCAAACATATCATGGCAAAAAAAATCCAGACAAAAAACCTCGGATCCTTTGAGCCACACTTGCGATTTGTACTCCCTTCCCTATTAAAAAACAAGTTGGCTCATTAAATTATATATGGTTTTCCTAACAGAGTCACATTGATGCCCGTCTTTCATGATGAAACACAAAATTAATTTGTTAAGGTTACTTATATATTAAATGACAGTTGCCTTTAAGCATTAGTTAATTTCTTTGGTTTAGGGACCTGTTGCACTCTGACCTTTAAAAATGAATAAAAGGGACATGTTGCACCAAACCCCACAAATTTACTGGTTAGTTTACTTAACACCAGGTCTTAGTTTAAGTTTGGGTAATTGTATTAGGGGTGTGTGCATATACGCCTAATAAATTTTTTTTATATCAATTTCCAACCTAGAACATTTGGTGCTAATGTATCACCTCCATCCAAATCTGTTAACAATTCTGTAACTCAAGGGCAATTTCGTCAGTTTAGTATAATTAAAAAGGCGAAAAATTTTAAATTTCTAAATAATTAAAATAATAATTCACCATCATCCCTTACCTTTCCCTTCTCCTTCCCTCACTCAAGGCGGCCGCTACCTCCTCTGCACCCCCGCACCGCACCGCACAGCCCCTCCTCCTCCCCCACTACCTCTAGCTTTAGCTTGAAACCCCTGGTCTTATCATTACACTCCCTCTACCTTCTCTCCACTTTACTCTCTCCTCCCTCCACAACACACTCTTTTCGAACAAGAACATATTGCTCTCACTTTCACTCTCACTCTCAACAGTAAAAACTAAGTTGCTTTGCAGACCCCTTCATTGTAAACATGCCAGAGAATATTATTTTGTGGTATGTTCTCCCTAGACATGCTCTTTGCGAATTACCCATTATGCGCTGATTTTTGTCCCTGTAATTAATATTATAATAATGGGGGTGCAGGGGTTTCACCATGAATTTGGTCTGCCATCGATGGGAAGGCTTACGGCAAGAAGGGTGTCTGAGTTTGCGGGGGTGGGGTGGGGGAGGAGGGAAGCCTTGAGTAATTTATTTTTCCAAACTATTATTTTGGTTTTTAACTTTTTAATTAACGGGATAAAACTTTAATGGGTGTAAAAAAAAAAATATTTCTGGGTGTGTTTAAAATTATTTGACGGAATGTGGATGGAATTGGATGGAGGTGGCACTTTCTCAATAAAAGTGAAGTTTGGGTGGTTAATTGTTAAAAAAACATTATTAGCTGGTAAATGCACACCCCTTTAATAGTTCAGTGGTGCTTAAACCTTCCCTCTTCTAGATAGTGGTCAGGGGAAGCAAGACTTTGTTTGACTTGGATCAATGTAAAGGTCCCCTGTGCGATCTGGTTAGCTGAACGACGCAAGTCTCTCTCTTCATCTAACTTTCTCCTCAGTGTTAAATAAGAAGCCTGCACCATTGTGGTCGACTCAAGAACCACATCAGACAACTGGGAGATGAAACTTGCAGGTTCATTTTCTCACTCATGGTTTCTTCTTCTTTTTCCAATTTGAAAACAAATATTCATCACAAAGCTAAAGTTGATATAGATATGGATTTTGGATCATTATTATTCATGTCAAGATAAAATCATGATATTAGATAAGAGATTCGACCAAATTCAAGATGTTAACTTGGTCTTACTTAAATCTTGAATTTCTAACAATGCCTAGAAATGGATAAAAAGCAAGGGACGAAAAAGATGGTGGTTGACGAGAATGCGGACGACAAGAGTCCAAAGCATGACCCTAACCATGATGCCGAACATACTCCCCCCTTAAAGTGTCTTAGTCTCGGCGGCAGGTATGACTTTCATTTTACCATATGCTGTTTTGGGAAGAAGAGAAAGGGGCAGCCTTTTTTTAAAATTTTTTTTTTTTTTTCAAGGCGTGCATTATATATATATATATATATATGTTTATAAATAACTTACCATTCTCTAGAAGCTTACCCGGTACAATATGGTGTCATAATCTGAATAATCAATTTTTAACTACATCTGTGATTCCAAATATTTGTCAAATTTAAAAATCACTTACTCTCTCCGTTTGGATGGAGGAAAATAAGAAAAATAACTAAAGAAGTGAAAAAAATGTATTGATATTTCTCCATCTTTATCTCTCTTGCCTTCTCTATCTCTCTTTGAATTACCCAAACAAAAAATAAATCAATAAACAGATTAATTAAACCCCCCCCCCCCCAAAAAAAAAGAAAGACTGTCACGAAATACAGAGACTAGGGAAGATGGTGGGGTGTTAACCCAATTATAAAAATCAGGGATTCCGGAAAGGATGGGTGAGTCAAAGTAAAACTTTCATACACCCATCTACTGCCATGTCTCTAATTAACAGACTTTTTGAGAGTAGATTCACGGTGGGTATGAAAGTGGTAGAAAATTAAACGCTATGTACAAAAGTGGGACGGAAATAAAAAATTTGTGTAATAAAGTCTGAAAGTCAGTAAACTTCAGGATAATAAAGTGAAATACGAGTACTCAACCGATTTTGAGATAATTTAATAAAGCACTAACTGATACTATGATTTAAGTTGGATGACAATTCAATAGTTACTAGGATATATGTCATCCACTTATATGTTCTAAACTTTTTCTCTTATACTATCAGGCACAACGTTTTCGGCAGGGCAGCTTTCAGGAGGACTGCAAGCCAAGAATATTGCTCGACGCTAAGGTACATAAGAATATAAATTTGATAAAATTACAAGTTATGACCATATAGTATAAGCATAATGATTTTGGCACTCCCAACTTCTCAAACTTTTCCAGCAAAAAGAAAAAAAAAACTTCTCAAAATTTTCTACCCTGACACATGAGGAGTGCGTGAGGTTATTTAAGGGTGATTTTGGAGTGCCAAAGCATTAGAAATAAACAATAATCTATCATAGTTGAAATACTTATGACTTATGCTAATAGAACATTTGTTACAGCTAAATGTTGTTCTAGTGCTGCCACAAATTAGGTTCAACGCTGTCAATTCCTTTCAAACTGATTGTAGTTCCATTTTCAGAAGGACAAAGACTACGTCACAAATTACTGAGAAAACAGAAAATGAAGAAGAATGCCAGGTACGAGTCTTGGACAAGCCAGACAAGTGGTGTATCTATAGGGTTCCCAGTAAACTCCGCAAAGTAAATGAAGCAGCATACACTCCTCAATTACTATCAATAGGCCCTTTCCACCATGGCAAACCAGAACTCAAGGACATGGAGACCCATAAAAAGATATATTATGAGAATTTTCTTGCACGTTTTAAGAAGAGTGACGATGAACTAAAGCAATTCATCAAGACTCGCCAAGAAAATATTCTTCGTTGTTACGCAGGGACCATTGAGCTCAACAAAGACTTTGAAGAGATAATTGCCGTTGATGCGTGCTTCATCATTGAGCTATTTTTAATGAACTTCAACGATCCAAAAAATCATGAAAATGATTATATATTGAGATCACCATGGCTGAGGAAAGCTGTAGAGCAGGACTTGATACTGTTTGAAAATCAGCTTCCTTATTCTCTTCTTCAAGAACTATATCAGAACTTTGCTGTGCCTCCCTCTTCCAATTTCCAACCTCGGAAAGAAGTACAAGAACAGGCTGATAGACAGAGCAGTACCAATCATGACTTGCCGCACTGCTCGCCTTGCTGCCGGCATTGCTTGCCTTGCTGCCGGCATTGCTTGCCTTGCTGCTGGTGGATTCCTTCCAAGGATCATTCCATAGAGATTGTCCAAGTTGAACCTGATAATGATGATCCCCTGCTTAAGCTTACCTATGAGTTCTTCAAAGATTATAGTAGGGGAAAATCCGTCAAGAATGGAGTAAGACCGAAACATTTCACTGATTTGGTTAGGCATTTTCTACGTCCTGACAAAGAAATGGTTTTTAAACATAGTAGTACTCCAATCAAAAATATATATGCTGCAAGGAAGCTGAAGGCATCAGGGGTGAAATTTAGGCCACTTAAAGATGTCCACTTTATCATAGAAAAAGACGAGGCCACTAAGTGTAAGCTCAACTTAGCGTGTTTCAGAAATATGGACTTGAAGCTTACACAATTTTGTGTCAAGGATGAGACAGAATGCGTTATTCGAAACATCATGGCCTTGGAGCAGTTTTTATACCCAAACAAGCCTTATATCTGCAATTACTTTTTGCTTATGGATCAACTTGTGGACATTGTGGAAGATGTGGATTTGCTGGTTGAGAACAAAGTTATTCTTAACATGCTAGGCAGCAATGAAGCAGTGGCGAAACTGGTTAATAGACTTTGCGAGCAGATCATGGATGATAAATCCTGCTATTTTGATATCTGTGAGCAGCTTAATAAGCACCATGAGAATTTTTGGAACCTTCATGTCGCAACTCTGAAACGAGTTTATTTCAAGGATCTGTGGACAGGCAGTTCAACTGTAGTTGGAGTTTTCGTCCTGCTTTTCTCAATCATTGGAACCATTAAGTCTCTCATGTCGTAAGCTTTAAGCTCGCTCAACTCGTGATTCTTAATAGACAGAATGTTAATTTCAGTCATTACTTCAAGTGATGAACTGAACAAATAAGTTAGTTAGTGTTATAGATTTAACATAAAGTTCGAGTTACGAATTAGTTCTGTTATTGTTGTTAAAGACTGCAGAGCAGTTCTTGTGAATTGATTGTAATGAACATAATTTCCATTTAGAATTAAATAAAGAAAGAGTTTTGCTCTTGTTTTCATTGCACTCAGAGTTGAAGACTTGGATCTTGAAACTTCAGCTTCAAAGCCACTTGCTGCTATCTTTGTCTGGTCTATACAGCAAATAGATGTTAAGAATGTAATTGCAGATGTAAGCCTTGTATAAATTTCGTTCAAATAGTAGCTTACTCTTTTCTCAATCAACAAGAGATTGGATATACTTGGGATCTCTTTTTAACATTAAGAAGAAAACTGCCATGAAACTAAGAGCTAGTTGATCTAACTCGACCTCTTATAAAATTCTCTTGCTTTTTTATAATGGCAAACCGATAGGAGTTCATTAAATACGGAAATATATGAAGGCTTTGTTACAATTTCAAGCTTCAATCGAGGCATTAACCAGCCAGTAAGGAGGATTTACAATCCACCCAGGAGCTTACAATATTTTTACCATTTCAAGAGGCTACATCATGAGCAACTTTATACCGCCTACGAGCAATTTCGTTAAGGATGCTCTTTTCCAACGCGGCATCCATACGCAGACCACTCCAGACGTCTATGAGAACGTTACAATGGACTCGACCTCAATCTTCAGCCAGCCTTCTCCAAGCTGTCACAGCCTCTGCAATGAAACTTATATGCAGTCTTGCACACAGCCTGACAATAGTAAAGCTCAAATATCATCTCCACACACACCCACCAGATCGCTATTGCCTCTGATTGCTCACACCATGTAGCATTGCACGTTAACATCAGCAATCCTCAAACTCAGACAGCTCCAGCTCAACTCACTCAGCAGAAACCCCTTGAACTGGATTCTAAATGTTATACTGCCTTATAGCGTCTTTACCATGCGCACAAACAACTCTTCAGTAATAGTAAGACTACCATTAACAGACTTATTCAAATAAAATAAATACTAAAAAGAGAAGGAAAGACTACCATTCAATCAAACACCAGCTCAAAATAATTACACACTTTCCCGCTTAAGTGACGTATTTCTATCTATACCAATCCATGACATTGGATGTCAACAGGAAACAAACACAAATCCTTAAAATATGAACTTGTAATCTTCAATTTATATCAAACTGACCTATTTAGTTTTCAACTTAAGCAATGTAAACTCTAAACTTTTCAATTTGTACTAAAGTTGTTCATCTATTTTGTAAACCATTATGAACAGAATAATATATATTTAGTCAAAAACAAGCGTACCAATTTTGTCATCTACCTTGTTCACATAGTACAAGTGTAGCAACTTAAAAGAATACTCGGTAAAAACAAAAGTATACATGTTGAATAAGACAAAAATTCTTTTAGATGATGGTAGCCACAAGTTGTTTACATGGTCATGGCACTGGTTCTAGAAGGGATGACCTAAGCATAAATGTTATGTCAAACTAAGATTACATTGCAGACATGTGGAAGTTTTTCTTCTTCTTTTTTGAGCAATTAGGTTAATAGTATTAGATATTAGATATTTATGTAGGAATAAGCGATCCTACATAAATACAAAACAGAACCACCAAACGATAGCAACTAAAGCCAATGCCAAAGAAACCATAAGTAAAAATACATCACCAGCAAAGCCTCCAACCATCGAATCAAGAACTTGTTGATTTTACACTTTTGTACTTCATTTTCAAAGCAGCCACTATCTCCTTCAATTGCTATAGTTGCTATAGTTGCTGAGTGGTGGTGGGTGTGAGGTGGAGAATGGTGGAGGGAGTTGAGAAAGGAGGAAGAGAAATTTGTTATTTGGAAGATTGAATCTGTAGGGAGAGAGAAAGGGATAGAGGAGATAGAGATTGGTTAGGTGCTGGGAATTTGGGATAGTGAAGAAAGGATTTTGAGATTTTGGTTGCCCATATTCGCGCCTGAGGGAAGATGTAGAGACCAGCTTTTAGCGTGGGGTTTTGGTTTGACAAAATTGCCCCTCCACATGGTTGCTCCTTTAAAGAAATTAACACGAATTTTATCTTGTCCTTGAATTACTACAAATATGAAACTAAATGGTCAAAAGTGACGAAATTGAAACTACAAGGTCAAAAGTAGTTGAAATGCCAAACTACGAGGACCAAAAGTGACTTTTGACCTATGTATTATATTGTATGGTCTTATGAGATAAAGAATAGACCTAGACCTCTTGGTGTGCTACACGTGGGAGCGAAAGGTCAAGCATTCACATGGACATACTTAGTATGTGAATTATTGATAAGAATTTGTGGCCTCACACACCTCGCCTCTCACATCCGGCATTTTCCAAAGTGGCCTTTTTCGTGTGTTCTTTCTCATATCACATCGACGGGATTCTCAACCAATTCAGAAGCTCCAAATACATGATGTCTCACCAGAGGTCGGATCATACACTTAGAAATCCAAACCCAACCCTAGAAGCTAACTTCAGAAGTTCCAGCATAAGTCTCCTTGCAAGTGGTAGAATTCAAAAAATGGGAAGACTTGTAGCCAACCTACCAAGACTTTTTGCATCTCAAATCAAGAGAAGAGTTTTACAATCCCAATTCAATTTTATTTACCAACCATATGGGTTGGTGGTTTCTCATTAAATGCATATAGCTCTGGAAGACATTAATCTTGAAGGGATTTTAAAGGAAAAGCCAATTGAGGCCATTTAATGGGCATACCCATTAGCTGAAGAAAGCTCTATAAATATCTCCTCAGAAGAAGAGGAAAGGACCTCCGACTCAACACAAAAAACCTATCTTTTTATCCTGTACCTTTCAAATCCTAGTCTAGGATTTTATCTTTCAAGCACTTTAGATATCCAAGTTCTTCATTTTCCTAGTGTAAGCTTACTTTCTTGCAATTTACTTTCATGTGTTTTTAAATTCAAGTTTAATTTAAGTCTTTATCGCTTTAATCTATTTTATCGCATTTACATTACTGTCATTTCGTTCTTGCATTTACATTCATTGCACTTATCACCAAAATCCTAAAAGTAGTCATACAAAGCTCAATCATCCTTGACCTCGAGGAAGTGAAAGAACCTAGGCCAAGAGGAGGTTCCTTGCTTGGCCGATCAATCGTTTGACTAGAAGTCAAAAGCGCAAACATTATCACACAATCTTTCTATCCAAGCAATAAAGTGGCTTGGTGATGGCATACCTACGCATCTCAAGAGAAGAAAGACCAAAAAATCCTTTCTTTAGCCTACTTGGCCAAAAACATGGAGCTTGAGAAACGTTGACTTGCACGTCCATGAGTGTTTTGTGGAAAACTCTCAAAATTTGAACGTGGTCAGTTTACTTAACGCCAGTCTTTGTTTAAGTTCAATTAATTAAATAAAACCTTTAAATTCCCTCTTCTTTTAGTCTTGGTTTAACTTTAATTAATTTACACCTGCATGCTGCATCTTCTTCCACTTCCTTGCTCAACTTCCCTGTGATCAATATAAATATAGTAGAACGATGGATTAAAAGCCTACAAGAATAAGATTGTGGTGATCGAGTAGTACTCAAGAACTTTTGAGTTGAGCAACTGTAAGATACCTGCTGTTTCCGTTTTCAGCGTAATCGAAACTTGCAGCAGGTTCTTTACTCCGATCCATTGATTTTGCTACATTTTAATTTGTTTCTATTTTCATATATGTTGAGGGTATATGATATATCTAGTATATAGAATATAGAACGAATTCTGATGCAGCTAGTGAATATTTTGTTTTGTTTTGTTTGTTTTAATCTTTTTCTTGGATTTATATATTTTGTTATTGCAACCTTTCGCTTTGTACTCTTTGGATCTTGAGATATTAAGTAGTTTCTAGCACCAAATACTTAGGTTGTCCCTGAATGTGAAACCCTATCCGGTGCATGGAGAGGGAGATAGAAACGGAGACAGAAAGTGAACCATATTGAAGTGGTGTTCAAACGACAAGAGACGTCGCTCTAACGATCTTAAACCATCCATTTTTGGACTCTTCCTTTTAGGATCATTCTTTTTAATACCATTATCATCATTATTTTAGCTTTATCGAACAGACTATGTTTGCATGCACATTTTAGATGATCGAATCCTTTGTACAAAAAATCCTTGAACACATATCTGAAAAATACACATTATCATCATTAAACTACATTGCAAGGTGATGATATAGCTTTGTACCATTTAAGGTTGAAGCATTTGAATTTTACCCTCGCCTATTTATTCAAACTAAAGAACTGTCATTTCACGTGCCATATCATTTACATATTAATTTGTGAATCCTTTGCTAGATGCTTTGCTGGAAAATTTAATTGCAGTCACTTTTGCCACTAATAAAACACGGTTTTATTCTTGTGGTCACTAGGACAAAGATGATGGCTTTACACATGGCGAAGAAAACTGATCAGAGTGAAAAAAAAAATGCAACGATCCTGTTAAATTCTCGAAGCAGTGGTGTATCTACCGGATTCCTAGCAAACTCTGGAATGTAAAAGATGAAGCATACACTCCTCAATTGATTTCAATAGGCCCCTTCCACCATGGCAATTCGAAACTGAGGGATATGGAAAGACATAAAATGAAATATTATGAGAATTTCTGCCAACGAACTTGGAGGAATAAGGAGGAACTAGAGAAACTTCATCCGTGAGAAAGAAGAAGACATTCTTCGTTGTTATGCAGGGGCCATTGAGCCTGATATTGACTTTGTGAAGGTAATTCTAATTGATGCCTGCTACATCCTTGAACTCTTTTTGAGGAACTGTCAAACCGTAAAGCATGAAAATTATTACATTTTGAGATCGTCATTGCAGAGGAAAGCTGTCGAGCAGGACCTGATACTCTTTGAAAATCAGCTTCCTTATCCTCTTCTTCAAGAGCTATATGACTTTGCCAACCCCTCCTACTCCAGTTCCAATCACGGAAAAAATGTTCAGGAGAAAAAAGAGGCGGATGACCTGCAGCACTGCTTTCCTTGCTTCCAGCCTTGTTTTCCAATTTCCCGCTCGACCCCTTCTGATGATCATCCTATAAAGATTGAGAAAACCGAACCTTATCACCCCTTTCTTACGCTTACTTGTGAGTTCTTTAGGGAATACACGAAGTCACAACCCATTGAGAATGGAGTACAAGTGAAACATTTCACTGACTTGGTAAGATATTTTCTGTGGCCAACCGAAAAAATGACTTGGGTAGGAAATGGCGACTGCATCCCAAGTATATACGACGTAAGAAAGTTGAAGGAAGCAGGGGTGAAGTTTGGGCCAAATGAATGTAGTGAACGTTACGTCATAAAAGGAGGCCAGGACCACAAATGTAATTTCAAAATGGCATGTTTTAGAAATATGAACTTGAAGCTTACAAAATTTTGGGCAAGGTATGAGGTAGAATGCGTTATTGATGGCCTTGGAGCAGCTTATGTATCCAAAGAAGGCTTATGTTTGCAGTTACTTTTTGATGCTGGATCAGCTTGTCGACACTGTGGAAGATGTGAATGTGCTGATTGAAAGCGAAGTTATAGTTAACTTGCTATGCAACAGCGACGCAGTGGCGAAGCTGATTAATTCACTTTGTGAGCAGATTATGGACAGTAGATCCTGCTATACAGACATCTGTAAACAGCTTAACAAGCACTACGAGATCAGCTTCTGCAACCGTAACATTTCGATCCTGAAACAAGTTTACTTCAAGGATCTTTGGACGGGCAGTTCAACTATTCTTGGACTCTTTGTGCTGGTATTCTCCATCATTAGAACCATTAAGTCTCTCATGTCATAAAGCTTGATAGGTTTCTAGTCTGATTATTATTTTAAATAATTAGGTCAAGTGGTGGGCTGGGTAACTCGTGTTATAGCTTTAACAATTTGAACTTTCTAGAACACTTTTATAGCTTTGTAATGAAAATATTTCCTATAAGTGAACTGTAATAATCCAAAATAAAATATCCTAAAATTAGTATTAATTTATTCTAGAAGAAAGACGATTTTGCCCTCACATTATTTACTTGGAAAAAGTTGACTTTTTGACCGAGAAGGAATTTGGTAATTCCACTTACTCCGTTGCGTAGAGCACGACGAAACGAGTCCGTAGACACGGGGTGGACTCGAATCGGAGTGGTAACGAAGAAAATACGGTCAAAATACCGTGAAGGGCAAAACGGTAATTTGGACAAAAGTCAGATTTTTATCCCTTTCCTCTCTCTCTCTCTCTCCTCAGTTTCTCTCTCTTCTCTCTCTCTCTCTCTCTCTCTCTCTCTCTCCTCCCGCGCAACACCACTCGCGCCCCCTTCCCTTTCCGTACAGCCCGCCACCGCCACGGACCACGCCGATCTACGGCACCGGTACCGTTGGACTCGTCTCGGCCTCGCCGTCACGCCACGACCGGTCTCCAACCTTGGGCCTCCCGGAGTTCGCCGGTTCAGACCCCTCGTTCTCCCTCAATTCTCAACCAAATCGTTAGAGTAAAGTATGGATTCTCACCTATTTTTCATGCTCTAGTTGATGGATGGATAGGTTTTGATCGATTTTAACCGTAGATCACTCGATTTTCAAATTGAAAATCGGTCGAGTTTCGGCCGCCTTGATCGGCCGTTTTCGGCCACTTTTTGGGGTATGGCTAAGAACAAAAGTGACTCCAAATGTGGCGTTTTACCTAGGATAGGAGTTTGGAGCCTTGGTTTTGAGTTTTTCCGGCGAGCCGTTATTGCTTTAGACACCCAAGCTGCCGACGCTTGTGGCAGCGTGTGGGTGAGGGTAGTGTAGTGACTCCATGTATTTTTGCTATCCTCGTGTTGTCACGAGCGCATAGGATTTCGCGGATCTCGATTTGGAGTCCGTTTGGGCCCCGAACGGATTTTCCATATTGTGCGATCCCTGGGTGCTGTACCGTTGAGCCGTTGGATCGTACTCAATTTCAGATATGTTATTCTACATAATTTCAGGATCGTATAGGATTCAACGGATCGTAAATCGGAGTCCCGGATACTCCAAAATTGCGAACATTGGGGCTAGGGTTTGGAATTTAAGCGATAACGTGATTGTGGCCCATCCGACCATCCAATTCGGGCCAAACTCGCAGGATATGGGTATTTCTCTGTGAGGAACCTCTAGAGAATCCCAGATCGACCATCGGAGATTGTGGACCCCACAGAGTTCCGGATCTACCGGTCTGGCAGTTTATCGCTTAGTAAAGCTTCCAGTCTTTTAAGACCGTTCTAATTGTCTGAAATGCTAAAGTAGGCATAGGATTGACTTTAAAGTGAGTGCACACATTTCTAATTGTCTGAAATGCTAAAGTGGGCATAGGATTGACTTTAAAGTGAGTGCACACATTTCTAGGAGCATGGGGTCTGGGTTTTTAATTTAATACTTTTATTGAGCAGTTTTATTAATTTAATATTCATGGTTAATCAGGCACCAGAGGCCAGACTGAACCACAGGAGGGAACTTCAAGAGGTCCAACTAGCTCGGACCAGAAGTGAGTGGACTTTCTTCCATAAATGAGTTTATATAAATGATTTTATAAATGAGTTTATATGAATGAATTTCATTATTTGATCTTGAATAAGTTTTATTGAATGTTTTCCAAGCATGATTTGTGCCGTAAAATATCTTTATTTCTATGCTACTTAGTTGAACATGCTAAAAAGTGATAAACAGCAGACTTTGAGATTTATATTACAGAAATAGCAGCTTAGCTCAGACTTTTCTAAAAATAGTTTATTTTAAGACCACCATGTACCCAGTTATGGTGATTACCCTCAGTTAGACCGATGTCTACGGACATCCAGTCTATTTTCAGTTTTGTCAGTGCACTTGACTTTTGCCTCACGAGTTTCGGGGACGCTCGGACCGTGAGTGCCAGGATTTGCGGCTCGGTTTGACTTGGTGTCCCGAGACCTGCCAGGATTTGCGGCTCAGCTTGACTTGGTGTCCCGAAACCTGCCAGGATTTGCGGCTCGAGTTGACTCTGTGTCACCGAGACCTGCCAGGATTGCGGATCAGGCTGACTACGGTCCCCTGAATCCTGCCAAAGCGGCTCGAGTTGACTTTGTGTCACCGAGACCTGCCAGCGGATCAGGCTGACTATAGTCTTCTGAATCCTGCCAGTTTGCGGCTCGGATAGACTGTGTGTCGCCGAGACCTGCCAGGGGAGTTGATGGATTTACAGGGGTACACCTAGGTGGTAGTTTTAAAGGAGTTTCAGTACTTTTATGCAATTATTACTTTCAATCATTTTATACAAGTTTTCTCAACATTTGTGCATGTTTTACATCTACATAGATATATATATATATATGTATTTATACGAATGCTTGTATTTGAATACGGTCGAACTTCAATTTTATATATCTATTTATCTTTAGTTATTATGTTTACAATTGTTTCGAGAATGTTATTTTTGTCCACTCACACCTTCCTATGTTTTGCGCCCCCAGGCAGTAGAAGTGCACAGGAATCCACCACCGGGCCTCTCCTAGCTCCCGCGCCACTCAAGAAATGTAGGATTTTGTTGTAAATTACTTAAATTCTTCTAAATAATTAGTAACTGCTCTGATATCTGGTTAGATTGGAGAATCAGAACTGGTGAATGTTTGGTTTACTTATTCTGGCAGTTTGTGTGAATATTATTGTTTGTTTGACAGGTGGAAAGTTACAAGGGAGACTCTGCCGAATTTTCGGCTAGAGTCGAAAGAAGTTTTAAATCATAGTATGTAACCGGAAGGGTAAAAAGGTCTTTTGTGCCCGACATTCGCCAAGTGTCGGACACGCACAGGTTCCAGCCCGAATTCCAAAGTAGAATCAAGATCGGGTCCTGTCATGAATAGTTGCATTGCTTTGATCTTAAGCAATTAACAACGTTCGTCAAGATTGATTCCAAAATTATTCTCTATAGAAACAGATTAAGATAATTCTATTTTGAACATTAACATGCCATATTAAGAAATTATTTTGCATTTGTCCCCTTTTTTTTTTCGGGTTTGAAGTATTTTCTAATGAAACAAGGAAAAGTCATGGCTAGGCCCCCAAAAAAAATATTTCTAATTTTTTTTTCCTTGAAAAAGGAAATCTTAAAAATAGATGGAAAATTGGATGGTGTTAAAGTCAGATGAGAAATCATGGCTTTTGAAAAGTTTGGTTGATATTTCTCTTAAAATTTTCTTTAAGGTGACAAATTGAAACTTAGGTATAAGTTTTGGTCATATATCAACAAAAACTCCTTTTTTTGGACTGTTCTTTAAAAACAAAAAAAAAAATTTAAGAAGACAGTTTTCTATTTGAAATTTTGAACCCCGCAATGGTCTTTTCAGCATGTGTTCCTAGGGGTGGGTATAAAAACCGATAAACAGATCAAACCGACTGAACCAAACCAAACTGAACTGAAAAAGAGTGTTTTTTGACCAAATTGAAAAAGTCAAACCTGAACCTGAACCGAACCGAAAGTCAACGGTTCGGCCCTCAGGTCAATTTTTGTTAGAACCGGAGAACCTGAACCGAACCGATGAATATTTAATTATATATATATATATTACACGTGGCGTCACTTGATTGGCCAAAACCCTAACCCTCTCTCACCCTTTTTTTTTCTTCCGTAACCCTCTCTCACCTCTCACACGACTCTCGGCTCTCGCTCTATCTCACTCGGTCTTCTCCTCTTTTCGTTTCTTCTTCTTCAAAACCCTAACCCTAAGTAAGCAGCGGCGCCTCTCTCTCCCGAGTCCTCAGTCTTCAATCGATTCATCTCTCCCGACCTTAGATCTTTTGGCGAGAACATCGGCGTCGCTCCTTCGTCGATCTCTCTCACTCTCCTCTGGCAGGTACCATTTCTTCTCTCGATCTCCTCTGGCAAGTACGAGTTCTAGTTGTTGTGGTAATGTTTGAAGAATTTTTTAATTGTATCACCAGTTATGCTGAAAGGAAAAATCATTGTCCATTGGAAAGGAGGTCTTGAGACTGTTGTGGTGTATATGGTTTGTTGGGGAACAATTAACCTTTGTTGTATTTTCCACATTTTTAATTGTTTGGTTTTCGTTCTGTTTGGCTTTAATATGTGTTTGAAGCTTGCTTCTATATTTTGTAAGATGAATTCTGTAGAAGAGAATCCTTGATACCTTGTTTATGCTTAGAAGTTTGATTTCTTGTATCATGCTTCTAGTTAGCTAAGACACAGATTGTGCCGTCCATGAGTCCTTGTCTTCCTTAATAGATGAAGTTTTAACTATACTCCGGAGATTATAATTACTACTAAATGGCCTAAGGCTCCGTATATTTGTCACCAAAGTGGTAGTTGTATCTCTGAGGTTTCCACAACGTCTGGAATTTATCCACAACCTGTTGGGGCAGTCAATACAAAAAATCATTTAAACCAAAACTTTTCCTTAATCCCATTTCTCTATTCACTTATCCATTCCCAAATTTATATAAGCCTGTGTTTGGGATTTTTTAATTTCTCTTATTCAAATGTTTTGAGTTGTAACTTGTCTCATTTTATAATTATTTTTGTGTTCTAAAAATATTTTTATTTCATCTTATTTATCTCTCCCTTATCTTGATTTAAGATTTCATTGGGTGCACTGAAAAAAGGTAATTGGGTTTTAAGTTTCACTTTTAAGGAAGGGGAATATGGTCATATAATTTAAAGGATGATTTAGACTCTAGTTTAGTAAGTTTGCTCTGATTTCATTTTAAAAATTTGCATGTTAATTTCGAAATTAGTGCATGTGTTTTGTCCCAATTCATTTTAGGAAGTCTGTGGTGCATTGTTTAGTGCTGGTGATTTATTTTGGTATAATTTTAATGCTCATCATAATCTAGATTAGAACTGAGTTTCTCAAGTGTTTTATATGCATTGAATTGAATTTTTCAAAAGGTATACCACTTTGCTTCCTATAAAAAACGCCAAGTCGTCAGTCTGGTTAACTTTTTGTGGTTAACTTTTTTTGTTTGTAACCTAACCCTTTTTTTGATTTCATTCACAGTTGTTTAGCGTCGCTGCTGCTGCTGAGCTTTGAAAGTTTGGAAAATTTTGCTTAAATGGAGGTAAATATTCGCTGCTGCTGCTAATCTGTTTCTGTAATCTGTATAAATCTGTTTTTGTAATCTGTTTAAATCCGTTTCTGTAATCTGTTTCTCTTTTTGTAATCTGTTTAAATCTGTGTTTGTAATCTGTTTTTGTAATCTGCCCACTTGGACTCTGTTTTTGTAATCTGCCCTTATAATCTGTTTTTATAATCTGTTTTTGTAATCTGTTTTTGTATTCTATAATTTGTAATTTGTTTAAATCTGTTTCTTGCATCTTTGGATATGAAAAATTTGTTTGTAATGTGTTTAAATCTGTAATTTGTAATCTGTATGTGATTTAAATCTGTTTAAATCTGTTTTGACTTTGTTTCTTGCATCTTTGAATAGGAAAAATATGTTTTTACTGTGTTTAAATCTGATTTTTGGATAGGATATATGTTTAGGGAGTTGTATGCATAGGAAAATCTGTTTTGATAGTTTAAATGTGTTTTTTTAAATAGGATATATGTTTTAATATGTTTATGGTTTTAAATATGGTTGTGTTTAAATATGGTTTTAAACTGTTTATGAATAGGAACCTGCTTCTAATGAGGCTCAAATGCATGGGAATGATGATTCTATACCTTGTAGTGATGCTGTTGTACCTCCTACAGCAGCATCACAAAATCCAACACCATCACCATCACCATTAGAACCTAGTACCGGGAAAAGGAAACCTTGTAAGAAGGAGAGTGATGTGTGGGAACATTTTGAAAAGTATGATTTGGTATTGGATTTGAAAGGGGTAGATGGGAGTAAAAGAAAAGAAGTTGAAAAAAGGGCTAAGTGCAAGTATTGTAGTGCTACTTATGCTAGTGATACCAAGAAAAATGGGACTAGCAACATGTGGAAGCATCTAAACAAACAATGCTTGCAATATCCTTATAGGCACAAGGATAAGAACACACGGACGCTCGCATTTGATGCATCCAAGGGTAATGCTCTTGTTTCTAGGAATTTAACAAAGATGATTGTTTGGATGCTTGTATTAGGATGGTGGTTCGAGATGAGCTACCTTTTAGCTTTGTGGAGGGTGAAGGGTTTAGGGAATTTTGTAGTGTTGCATGCCCACAATTTAATCCACCCTCTCGTAGAACTCTTGGAAGAAGATTTCTAGAAATGTACACAAAAATGAAGGAGAAGTTGAAAGTTGACCTTCGTTCACATAGAATATGTCTTACAACCGATACTTGGATATCGGTTCAAAATGTGAATTACATGGTGTTGACTGCCCACTTTGTGGATTCCGACTATAAAATGCACAAAAGGATCCTAAATTTTTGTGTAATTGATAGTCATAAGTGGGAGAGCATTGGGAAATTGCTTGAAAATTGTTTGATTGATTGGGGACATGAGAAGATACTCACAATTACTGCAGATAATGCAGCTGCCAATACTAAGGCAATTGAATATGTGAGGAAGAAAATAAATGGGTGGAAAGATTCGAATAGTGTGTTAGGAGGAGTTCACATGCATATGAGGTGTAGTGCTCATATAATCAACTTGATAGTTAAGGAGGGTTTGAAGAGATTAGAAAGCTCAATTGTGGCAATCCGTAATGCGGTCAAGTTTGTGAGGTCCTCACCTTCTCGGTTGAGTTACTTCAAAATGTGTGTTGAGACGGAAAAAATAGAGTGCAAGGGGTTGGTGGTGATGGATGTGCCCACTAGGTGGAACTCCACTTATTTGATGCTTGATGCGGCATTGAAATTTCGAAAAGCTTTTGATAGAATGGGGGATGATCCCGATTCTTCCTACTTAATGTACTTTAAGGAAGATGAAGGAGATGACAAGAGAATTGAAGGCATTGAAGGAAGTGGGAAAGGGAAGGGAAAGTCTAAGACTAATAAGAGGGTGGGTCCACCTAGTGATGAAGATTGGGAAAAAGCCGTGACATTTGTGATGTTTTTGAAGACCTATGATGTTACTTTGAAAATTTCAGCTTCTTTGCATCCAACATCACACTCAACCTTCCATGACTTGCTTGCCATAGATGGGGAGATTCGGGAGTTGTATAGATATGATGTTACAATTCCTATTGAAGAACGGACAACCATGGATACTCTTTTAAATGATATGGCAGCATCAATGAAGAAGAAATATGATAAATATTGGGGTGAACTTCATAAAGTGAACCCATTCTTGATGATAGGAGTTGTGATTGATCCCCGATTCAAGCTTCGCAATTTGAAGCACATCTTTGAAGAAATATTTGAAAATGATCCTACTTGTGATAGATTGGTGGCTCAAAAGACAAATGAGGTGAAACAACTTCTTATGAATATGTATGAAGTGTATAAGCCTAGTAGTAACAATATGGGTGCTACTAGTACTACCAATGAGAGTGGTGGTAGTACTAACAATGAAAGCGACTCTTCTTTGGTTTTTGGAGGTCGTAAACGAAAAACCATGATGGAAAAGTGGAAAAAAATTCAACAAGAGAGTGAGAATGTGGTTATAACACATGAAGTGGATAGGTACTTGTTGGATCCACTTGAATCCATTGATGAGGAGTTTGATATACTAGGGTGGTGGAGAATAAATGGGCTCAAGTATCCTACTTTGGCATCAATTGCAAAGGATGTGCTTGCAATCCCTACTTCCACAATAGCTTCGGAGTCTTGTTTTAGCACAAGTGGGAGAGTGATTGACTCGTTTCGAAGCTCATTGTCTCCTAGGATGGTTGAGGCTTTGATTTGCTCTCAAAATTAGATAAGGTCCGAAGATATATCTTCATTGCAATATGTGCCAAGCATTGAGGAGATGGAGTTCTATGAATCAATTGAAATGGGTAATATTTTCATTTCTATAAGTATATTTGAATCCGATTATTTTCTTATTTTTATGTGTTCTAACTCAAATTGGTTTGATTTATTTTATTATATTTTGTAGAAATGGGGAGTAAAACATCCATGACAAATTTGAATAAGACTCTCCCTTTGTAGTGTGATTAAGATATGTTGGAAGGTATTTTTATTGCATCTTATTTTAATTATGATTTGTTGATGGTGAAACTTTGTGTTAATTCTTTTAAGTGTTGTGTAGGTTGCTTTGTGAAGGCTTTTGGAAGAATGGATGCAGCATATTTTTTGCAAGGATATTATCTCTATGTGTATTTTTGTGATGGGTTGTAATCTTTAATGTCATAAGTTTAATTTGGTTTGTGTATTATTTTTTGTAATGGTTTGTAAGAGATTATATTTCCTTTCCTTGGTTGGTTGGTTGAATGTGTGTATGTGAGATTTATTTAGTTTAGAAACTTAGATTGGAATGATGGATTTTTATAGCTTGAATGTACATAATTTCAGGTTTTGACAGAGAAGTAAAAAGTGTTTTGGGCTTGTTCATAAGAATTTAATAGGTTTTGGCAATTTGACAACAAAAAAAGGGTTTTGGCTGAAAGGAAATTGGATTTGGGCTTTGTTTTGCTAAAAAAATATGATTTGGGCTTTTTTTTGCCGAAAATAAATAAGATTTGGGCTTTTGGAAAATTGTAAAAATGGGCTCAAGCTCAAATCGAGAAGAATTCAGAACCGACCAGAGAATCGAGTCCATTTTCGATTTGGCCCATTTTCGGGCTTCACCCTAGACCCGACCCGACCCGAGAACCGAGCTCTCCCTCGGTTTAGCTCGCGGGTCGGCCAAAATTTGACCCGACCCGAACCGTGCCCAGGCCTATGTGTTCCAAATCCAACCCACCGAACCGCCATATGCGATGACGTGTTTTTTCCTTACTTAATCCAATCCGTATGAGGGCAAAATTACTTTCTTTTCTTTTTTTTCCTTTTTTTTTTTTTTTCCTATCTGATCATATATATCTTCAATATTCTTTGAATGCAAATAGATCAAAAAACTCTACTCTACGTAGATGATATTGATTAGTGAAGGAATTAAACACGTCATTACATGACAACACAAACTAAGCATCTCAACAAGTAGATGATATATATTTCTTAAATTCAGAATCTGATGCATCCATCAATCCATCCATTCTTATTAATTTAGTTATAGAATTGATCATCTGCAATATAGTGTAAACTAATGGACTAAGCTGTAAAATTGGTATAGAAAGATATTATGCTGGAATTAATAATTTTATTGATTATACAATATATTTATACAGGGAGAATGTAAGCCTAACTAGGAAAAGAATTGTACAGCAATTCTAGGAAAAGTCAAATAATTACAGAGAAGTTTTTCCTATTCTAGTTCCCGTAGAATTGGGTATTGATTACTTTCCAACACTCCCCTTCTATAATTTCTCCTCAAGTTGGAGAGTGGATATCAAGAACTCCCAATTTGCCTAGCATGGATAAGAAGGGGAAGAAAACGAGAGGGAGGTTTCTTATTTTATTTTATTTTTTTATTAAATATATATATATATATATATTTTTACAGAGATTTGTGGGTCCTATAGTGGACACATCATCAGTTAACGATCAATCGATCAACTTAACGGAATGCTTAAATTGGTCAAATTTGAAAACTATGAGGTGTAAATTGATGAAATTGAAACTCGAGGTGAAAGGACCCGCCCCGAATTTTCCCCAAAATTCGAGACGAACCCTTTAGAATTCCTGACATCACCTCGATACAACCAACGCCTATAGAAATTTCGGCAGAGTCTCCCCTATAAATTGGACATTTCCCAAAATTTCACCTGCATAAAAACACATTTAATATCCCCAACTGGCAGCATGCACAATATAATTTCATGCAATTCACACAAATGGCCTTCGGCCTTCCATTAAATCTCAACCAACTACCAAACAATTCGAATACGAATTATGACTAATATTTGGTCTGCGGCTGCACCTAATGACCTTAGGCTGCCTACGTACCCTCCTTGAGGGATCAAGCCACACGTAGTTCTTCCATACAACCCAATTCCACACTTAGGCGATACCTCATTTCATTTCTCTGTATCTCACATAATCTCCCCATACGCCGGTACAACCAACGCCACGTATGGGGTCTGTCAACACGCCGGATAACCTACGCCACGTGCGACCATGCCATACTATCACATATCTCCCCATACGGCGGTACAACCAACGCCACGTATGGGGTCTGTCTCAACGCCGGATAACCTACGCCACGTGAGACCTACACGCCATATCACATAACTCCCCATACGCCGGTACAACCAACGCCACGTATGGGGCCTGTCCCAACGCCGGATAACCTACGCCACGCGGGACCTCAACATTATATCACAAATTTCCCCATACGCCAGTACAACCAACGCCACGTATGGGGCCTGTCGACACGCCGGATAACCTACGCCACGTGCGACCTCAATACAATATCACAATATCTCCCCATACGCCGGTACAACCAACGCCACGTATGGGGCCTGTCTCAACGCCGGATAACCTACGCCACGTGAGACCTGACTTTCACTTGGTGGTGCTTGTAGTGAATCCAAAATCCGGGGATGTAACACCCCGATCCCAAATTTTCCCCAAATTTAACCCTTATTTAATTATTTAATTATTTAAGGGTATTTTAGTCATATTTTTAACCGGAGAGAGTTTGGGACCGTGACTTATATTTTTGGATAGGTCGTACTGAGATGAGTCCGTAGACACGTAGTGGGCCCAATTTGGAGTTGGAACGAAGAAGTTACGAGCAAAACAAGTTCAGTGGCAAAATCGTAAATATTTCGAAGTTGTTTTTTTAAAACCCAGATTTCTCTCTCTCTCTCTCTCCTGCGAAACCAGAAACCCCCCCTTGCGACGACAGCGACTTCTTGTCGTCGCCACCGCCACCACACGCCGCCACTTGGGGCGGCACCGGTCCCGTTGGAACCACCACACTCCCTACTTTCCATTCCACCCCAGCGCCGCCTCGATCCGCCACCGTAGTCGCCGGAATCAGCCACGAAAGGCAGCGGTTTGGACAGATTTTTACAAAACTTTCGACCCTTCGTTCTCTCTCATTTCTCCACCAAATTGGGCGAGTAAGGTATGGTTTTCTACCTATTTTCCATGCTCTAGCTTATGGTTGGGTAGGATTTCGTTAATTTTGAGCGTAGATTAACTGATTTCCAACTTAGGTTTTGGCCGGTTTTGGGTCTCCGATTCCGGCCACTTCCGGTCAGTTTTTGGGGTAAGCCCAAGAACAAAAGTGACTCCAAATAGGGTGTTATACCTAGGGTAGAAGTCTTGGCCCGAGATGTTGAGATTTTCCGGCGAAGCTTTATCGCTTTGGACACCCACACGCTGCCCGCGCGTGTGGCAGCGCGTGGGCACTGTAGCAGAGGGGTATTATTGTCCCAATGCGATCTCCTGGTTGTCACGAGTGCGTAGGATTTCGCGGATCTCAATTCGGACGTCGTTTGACTATCGAACGGACGATCGCATATTGAGCGTTATCCGGGTTCGATAGGTTGGGACCGTCGGATGGTCCCAAATTTAATATATGTTAATTTGGGTAATTCTAGGATCGTGTAGGAATTCACGGATCGTGAATCGGAGCCCCGGATGTTCCGATTTAATAATTTAAAGAGTATATTTTATATTAACCGTTAGATCGTGCGATCGTGAGCGATCCGACCGTCCGATCTTAACCAAACTTGCAGGACAAGTGTCCTATACCTTATAGAACCCATAGGAACTTTTGGATCGGAGTTCAGAGGTCGTAGGTTCCGTAGGTCCGTTGGACCAGGGTTAGAGTAGTTTGACCCTTAGTTGACCGGGAGTCTCCTGGAGTAATCTCACCTTTCCAAGGAAGATTATCGGGAGCTAGACTAATGTGGAGGGTTATACAAGTCTAGAATGTCGGTTTGAAGTGCTATACGCACTACCTCAGGTACCTCCCCGGATTTTGGATTCACTACAAGCACCACCAAGTGAAAGTCAGGTCTCGCGTGGCGTAGGTTATCCGGCGTTGAGACAGACCCCATACGTGGCGTTGGTTGTACCGGCGTATGGGGGGGATATTGTGATATTGTGTTGAGGTCGCACGTGGCGTAGGTTATCCGGCGTGTCGACAGGCCCCATACGTGGCGTTGGTTGTACCGGCGTATGGGGAGATTTATGATATAATGTTGAGGTCCCGCGTGGCGTAGGTTATCCGGCGTTGGGACAGGCCCCATACGTGGCGCTGGTTGTACCGGCGTATGGGGAGTTATGTGATATGATGTGTAGGTCTCACGTGGCGTAGGTTATCCGGCGTTGAGACAGACCCCATACGTGGCGTTGGTTGTACCGGCGTATGGGGAGATATGTGATAGTATGGCATGGTCGCCCGTGGCGTAGGTTATCCGGCGTGTTGACAGGCCCCATACGTGGCGTTGGTTGTACCGGCGTATGGGGAGATTATGTGAAATACAGAGAAATGAAATGAGGTATCGCCTGAGTGTGAAATTGGGTTGTATGGGAGAACTACGTGTGGCTTGATCCCTCAAGGAGGGTACGTAGGCAGCCTAAGGTCATTAGGCGCAGCCGCAGACTAAATATTAGTCATAATTTGTATTCGAATTGTTTGGTAGTTGGTTGAGAT
Organism: Prunus dulcis; assembly: GCF_902201215.1. Classification (NCBI taxonomy): domain Eukaryota; kingdom Viridiplantae; phylum Streptophyta; class Magnoliopsida; order Rosales; family Rosaceae; genus Prunus; species Prunus dulcis. The sequence continues at coordinate 14,198,614 of NC_047651.1, forward strand.
TTAATGGAAGGTCGAAGGCCATTTGTGTGAATTGCATGAAATTATATTGTGCATGCTGCCAGTTGGGGAGATTAAATGTGTTTTTATGCAGGTGAAATTTTGGGAAATGCCCCATTATAGGGGAGACTCTGCCGAAATTTCGGTAGAAAGTCTCGGTCTTTAGTAAGTGGGCCCGGCATCGGGGTGATGTCAGGAATTCTAAAGGGTTCGTCTCGAATTTTGGGGAAAATTCGGGGCGGGTCCTTTCAGGGGAGGTACTTAAGGTAGTGCGTACAGCACTCCAACTGATATTCTAGACTCTGTTGTACCCTTGTACAACCATATAATTATATTTTAATTCTAATATTGCGTAAATCCCAACAATAGTCTAGCACCCGATAATCCCCCTGGGAAGGTGAGATTACTTCGGGAGACTCACGGTCAACCAAGGGTCAAACCACCCTAACCCTGGTCAAACGGGCCCACGGGGACCACGACCTCCAAATTCCGATCCGAAAGTTCCTATGGGTTCTATAAGGTATAGGACACTTGTCCTGCAAGTTTGGTTCAGATCGGACGGTCGGATCGCTCACGATCGCACGATCTAACGGTGAATATAAAATATAAACTTTAAATTATTGAATCGGAACATCCGGGGCTCCAATTCGCGATCCGTGAATTCGTCCGCGATCCTAAAAATACCTAGTTTAACATATATTATTTTCGAGACCATCCAACGGTCCCAACCTATCGAACCCTGATAACGCCCGATAGGCGATATCCGTTCGATAGTCAAACGACGTCCGAATTGAGATCCGCGAAATCCTACGCACTCGTGACAACTAGGAGATCGCATTGGGACAATAATGCCCCTATGCTACAGTGTCCACGCGCTGCCACACGCGCGGGCAGCTTGTGGGTGTCCAAAGCGATAAAGGTTTGCCGGAAAATCTCAACATCTCGGGCCAAGACTTCTACCCTAGGTATAACACCCTATTTGGAGTCACTTTTGTTCTTGGGCTTACCCCAAAAACTGACCGGAAGTGGCCGGAATCGGAGACCCAAACCCGGCCAAAACCTAAGTTGGAAATCAGTTAATCTACGCTCAAAATTAACGAAATCCTACCCAACCATCAGCTAGAGCATGAAAAATAGGTAGAAAACCANTCTGATGCATCCATCAATCCATCCCATTCTTATTAATTTAGTTATAGAATTGATCATCTGCAATATAGTGTAAACTAATGGACTAAGCTGTAAAATTGGTATAGAAAGATATTATGCTGGAATTAATAATTTTATTGATTATACAATATATTTATACAGGGAGAATGTAAACCTAGCTAGGAAAAGAATTGTACAGCAATTCTAGGAAAAGTCAAATAATTACAGAGAAGTTTTTCCTATTCTAGTTCCCGTAGAATTGGGTATTGATTACTTTCCAACACTCCCCTTCTATAATTTCTCCAAAAGTTGGAGAGTGGATATCAAGAACTCCCAATTTGCCTAGCATGGATAAGAAGGGGAAGAAGACGAGAGGGAGGTTTCTTATTTTATTTTATTTTTTTTATTAAATATATATATATATATTTTTACAGAGATTTGTGGGTCTTATAGTGGACACATCATCAGTTAACGATCAATCGATCAACTTAACGGAATGCTTAAATTGGTCAAATTTGAAAACTATGAGGTGTAAATTGATGAAATTGAAATTCGAGGGCCATATCGAGAATGACCCCAAACCTTTAAGATGTCTTTTGACGTTAGCCTATTTATTCATAATAAGGGGGTGCAGGGGTTTCACCATGAATTTGGTCTGCCATTGATGGGAAGGTTAACGACAAGAAGGGTGTCTGAGTTTGCGGGGGTGGGGGAGGAGGGAAGCCTTGAGTAATTTATTTTTTCCAAACTATTTTTTTGGTTTTTAACTTTTTAGCTAATGGGACAAAACCTTAGTGGGTGTACAAAAAGTTTTTTGGGGTGTGTTTAGAATTATTTAACGGGATGTGGATGGAATTGGATGAATGCGGATGGAATTCGTACAAAAGTTTAAACCTTCCCACAGCGGAAGAAAGACTTTGTTTGACTTGGATCAATGTAAAGGTCCCATATTCGATCTGGTTGGCTGAACCACGCAAGCATCTCTCTTCATCTAACTTTCTACTCAGTGTTAAATAAGAAGCCTGCACCATTGTGGTCGACTCATGAACCACATCAGGCAACTGGGAGATGAAACTTGCAGGTTCTTAAAATCTTCTATCTTCAGTTAATTATTTGCTAAGTTGTGTTTCTAGTTGCAGGTTTTGGTCGATGAACAATATAGAATTTCAATTTCGGTTTTGAAGTCAGTGTGAAAGTAATATTATTATTGTATATTTCATTTTCTCACTCTTGTTTTCTTCTTCTGTTTTCAATTTGAAAACGAATATTCATCACAAAGGTAAAGTTGATATAGATATGGATTTTGCATCATTATTATTCATCTTATTTAAGTCTTGAATTTCTAACAATGGCCAGAAATAGATTGAAAGCAAGGGACAAAAAAGATGATGGTTGACGAGAATTCGGACGACGAACATGAGGCCGTGCGTCCTCCCTCCTTTAAGTGTCTTGGTCTCAGCGGCAGGTATGACTTTCATTTCACCATAAGCTGTTTTGGGAAAAAGAGAAAGATACAGCCAAATTTTTAGAAATTAGGGATTCCGGCGAGGATGTGCGAGTCAAATTAAAACTTTCATACCCAATAATAAGTGGTTGTTTCGAAGAGAGTGAGAGTTGTTCAATATTTATTTGATTTTATAAATTGTTTTCAATAGATTTATAGTTTTATAATAATATTTATTATTAAATAACTTGCGGGCCCATCTACTGCATATCTCTACTTAACAGGTTTTTATAGAATAAATTGATGGTGGGTATGAAAGTAGAAGGAAATTTAACTTAAGAAAGTGGGACGACAAAAAATTTGTGTAATAAAGTCTGAAAGTCAGTAAACTTCAGGGTAATAAAGTGAAATAAAATTACTTAAACGATTTTGAGATGATTCAATTACTAATACTATGATTTAAGTTGGATGACATTTCATTAGTCACTAGGATATATGTCATCCACTTATATGTTCTAAACTTTTTCTCTTATACTATCAGGCGCAATGTTTGCCGCAGTGCAGCTTTCAAAAGGACTGCAAGCCAAGATTATTGCTCGCGAAGGTACACAAGAATATAAATTTGATAAAATTACAAATTATGACCATATAGTATAGGAGCCTGTAGTCAACAATAATCTATCAGGGTTGAAAATGCTAATTCTGTAGTCATTCTGGAAACCGGAAGAGTCCATAGGATAGGAGCCTGCTGTTTATCAATACTTATGACTTATGCTAATAGAACGTTTGTTACAGCTAAATGTTGTTCTAGTGCTGCCACTGAAATTAGGTGCAACACTGTCAATTCCTTTCATACTGATTGTAGTTCCATTTTCAAAAGGAGAAAGACTAAGTCAGAAATCACTGAGAAAACAGAGAATGAAGATGAACGCCGGGTACGAGTCTTGGACAATCCAGACAAGTGGTGTATCTATAGGGTTCCCAGCAAACTCCGCAGAGTAAATGAAGCAGCATACACTCCTCAATTACTATCAATAGGCCCTTTCCACCATGGCAAACCAGAACTCAAGGACATGGAGACCCATAAAAAGATATATTATGAGAATTTTCTTGCACGTTTTAACAAGAATGACGATGAACTAAAGCAATTCATCAAGACTCGCCAAGAAAATATTCTTCGTTGTTACGCAGGGACCATTGAGCTTGACAAAGACTTTGAAGACATAATTGTGGTTGATGCGTGCTTCATCATTGAGCTATTTTTAATGAACTTTTGCGAACCAGAAAATCATGAAAATGATTATATATTGAGATCACCATGGCTGAGGAAAGCTGTAGAGCAGGACTTGATACTGTTTGAAAATCAGCTTCCTTATTCTCTTCTTCAAGAACTATATCAGGACTTTGCTGTGCCTGCCTCTTCCAATTTCCAACCATGTAAAGAAGTACAAGAACATGCTAATAGACATAGCAATACCAATCATTACCCGCAGTACTGCTCGCCTTGCTGCCAGCATTGCTTTCCTTGCTGCTGGTGGATTCCTTCCAAGCATCAGTCCATCGTCCAAGTCGAACCTGCTAATGATGATCCCCTGCTTAAGCTTACCTGTGAGTTCTTCAAAGATTATAGTAAGGGAAAATCCGTCAAGAATGGAGTAAGACCGAAACATTTCACTGATTTGGTTAGGCATTTTCTATGTCCTGACAAACAAATGGATTTTGAACATAGTATTACTCCTATAAAAAATATATATGCTGCAAGGAAGCTGAGGGCATCAGGGGTGAAATTTAGGCCACTTAAAGATGGCCACTTTATCATAGAAAAAGATGAGGCCACTACATGTAAGTTCAACTTGGCATGTTTTAGAAATATGGACTTGAAGCTTACGCAATTTTGTGTCAAGGATGAGACAGAATGCGTTGTTCGGAACATCATGGCCTTGGAGCAGTTTTTGTACCCAGACAAGCCTTATATCTGCAATTACTTTTTGCTTATGGATCAGCTGGTGGACACTGTGGATGATGTGGATTTGCTGGTTGAGAACAGAGTTATTCTTAACATGCTAGGCAGCAACGAAGCAGTGGCGAAGCTGGTTAATAGACTTTGCGAGCAGATCATGGATGATAAATCCTGCTATTTTGATATCTGTGAACAGCTTAATAAGCACCATGAGAATTTTTGGAACCTTCATGTGGCAACCCTGAAACGAGTTTACTTCAAGGATCTCTGGACTGGCAGTTCAACTGTACTTGGAGTTGTTGTCCTTGTTTTCTCAGTCATTGGAACCATTAAGTCTCTCACGTCGTAAGCTTTATGCTCGTTCAACTCATGATTCTAAATAGACAGAATGTTAATTTCAGTCATTACTTCAAGTGATGAACTGAACAAATAAGTTGGCTAGTGTTATAGATTTAACATAAAGTTCGAGTTACGAATTAGTTCTGTTATTGTTGTTAAAGACTGCAGAGCAGCTCTTGTGAATTCATTGTAATGAACATAATTTCCATTTAGAATTAAATAAAGAAAGAGTTATGCTCTTGTTTTCATTGCACTCAGAGTTGAAGACTTGGATCTTGAATTTTCAGCTTCAAAGCCACATGCTGCTTTGTCTGGTCTTGTGTCTCATCTTCCACAGACAACTGTATAAGCTTCAAGTCCATGTTTCTAAAACATGTTAAGTTGAACTAATAATTACAAATATTCCAGACCTGATCATCCCTTTTTATGACAAAGGTTACATCTTCAATTGGCCTAAACTTCACCCCTGCTGCCTTGAGCTTTTTCCGGGTGATATATATTTTTCAGAGGGCCACCAACTCCATTTGCTTTGCTTCAATTTTTGTACCTTGGATTGTATATAGTTCAAAATAAATTTCGTTCAAATAGTAGCTTACCCTCTTTTCAATCAACAAGAGATTGGATATACTTGGGATCTCTTTCAACATTAAGAAGAAAACTGCCATGAAAGTTGATCTAACTCGACCTCTTATAAAATACTCTTGCTTTTTTGTAATGGCAAACCGATAGGAGTTCATTAAATACGGGAATATATGAAGGCTTTGGTACAATTTCAAGCTTCAATCAAGGCATTACCAGCCAGGAAGGAGGATTTACAATCCACCCAGGAGCTTACAATATTTTTACCATTTCAAGATGCTACATCATGAGCAACTTTATTATGCCTATGAGCAATTTCGTTAAAGATGCTCTTTTTTCATACGCTATGAATTCCAACTGGGCATCCATACGCAGACCGCTCCAGACGTCTATGAGAAAGTTACAATGGACTCGACCTCAATCTTCAGCCAGCCCTTTCCAAACTGTCACAGCCTCTGCAATGAAACTTATATGCACTATTGCACGCAGCCTGACAATAGGGCGGTGTCAAAGATTGGGGAAAAAAGAAGAAGTGTGAAATGGATCCTGCGGTTGTTTATTTTGCCGTGTCAAAGAAACTAGTGGAGCATGCCCGAATTAGGCATGATAGGGCAATTTGGATGATCTTATTTGCAATTACTCTTTGAAAGTGTTGTATAATATTTCAATGAGTTGATTATACTTTTCATATCGAATTATATACATGTGCAGGCATAGTATTAAATTAAACGGTCTAGCGTGCTTGTTAAACTTGTTTTAGTACGAGAATTAGGGTTGTGAGTAGTTTTCTATGTATCATCTTGTTTTCATTTTATTGTGAAAGAAGATAGAATACTGGAACTTAGGTGACCAATGAAGTGTGTGTTGGATTGATTCAAATTTTTGGTGAGCTCCCAAGTAGTCCTGAGTTCAAGTCTCAATAGTATCCGTGTCACCGTGTGTGTGAGTTTTTCCCCTCTCCTTCCTATCTTTGGCACACACAAAAAACTGAGGTGACCATAGAAAATCAATACTTTTTTGAAAAAACAATGTTTCTGTTTCTCATTATTTAGCATGTAAATAATATTCTAGCTAGATGTGTCTCTTACATAAATTATAATTTGATTATCTCTCGCATAAATTATAACCTCATCTATCTCTCATATAAATTACTATAACTTAATCTATCTCGCGGATAAAGATAAAAAAAAAAAGGCTGGTGGTGAATATCCAAAACACGAGCGAATTGGTTCAGCGCCGAGGACGCAGAGAATATCTAGTTCCAGGTGCTGACCCTTCAATAGATGGTGACGACAGTCCATACTCAGAAGAGGACGAGGAAGCAGATGGCGACAGTACATACTCGGAAGATGACGACGTAGATGGCAAGGAAGCTGACGCGTCACTTTCAATATGTTCATCATCAGGAGCTGATCTTGATGCTGGATCTGGTGCAGCACTTTTAGATCCGACAGTATGTCTCATCGAGGGATTCACCCTCCTACTTTCACCCCCTGCCGCCGACGCAGATGTCTGTGGGGGGGCTGACGTGGATGGCGGCATAGGGGCTGACGTGGCGATCACGGCCCCAGTGGTTGTTGTCAGTGAAGCCATGCCCATGGCAGAAGGTTCCAAGAGTATCTTAATCTCCTTATTAAGATTAGAACTTAATGACAGATAGTCGTCCAATTCTTGACCTGAACTTGACACGAACATCAATTTAGTACTATCCACAATATTCGTTATTAATTGTTGACGAGTGTTTTGTCTAATCTCAGTAATGCTAGGATTAGGAGTGTCAATGTCAACTGAAGAGCGCAGGATGACATTCATCTTAAATTTCTGATTGGGTGCACGTCTGTGACTCTCTGGAGGAAAGTTTACACCTGCTGCTGCAGCAGATGATGTCACGTGCTCTCTCATGACTTAGTGGAGATGGTTACATGGTTATTAGTTGTTGCATAATTGTAGGAGTTTGCATGTCTTTAGTTGTTGAGTAGTTTTAGGAGTCATGTTATCCACTTTTATAGTGGGCGTCATGGGAAAAGTTTCCCCCTTTCTAAGCTTTCAGTTAGAGTCCTTATTTGTATAAATTTCAGTGGCTTTTCATTAATGAGATATCAGATATTATCCCTTACTGTTAGCTTGTCTAACTTGGAGGTTTTGGGTTCCCTCGAAGCAACCCTTATCGTCTAATTGTTATCCCAATTGAGCCTTCTAAATATTGCTGCAGCCATAGGTGGCCGTAAGAAGAAAACTACATACCAAGTCCCTATACCTAATCGCCCAATCACACGAGCGCTGTCCCAAGCACATAAAAGAAGCTTGAGGCATTTGTGGGAGCAGAAAATTACTACAACGGCCCAAGAAAAATGGCTTGTCAAGTTGATGGGCTATGACTTTACCATAGAGTACAAGAAGGGAAAGGAAAATTTGGTGGCCGATGCTCTTTCAAGAAGGAATGCAAGTGGAGCGGCAGCCATCTCAACCCCTGTGCCGAATTGGTTAGATCCAATCAAAGATGAGGTACAAAGCAACCAGACCATGCAAGAGTTGGTGGACAAGTGTGAACAAGGTGAAGCGGTGGGTCCTTGGGAATTTAAGGATGGCATACTCTACTTCAAAAATAAAATTTATTTAATGTCAAATTCTTCTCTAATACCTGTCATAGTGGAGGAGATGCATTCAAGCACACATGAGGGTTACCACAAAACCTTGCAGAGAGCAAGGTCAGTCTTTTACTGGCAGGGAATGCGAAGCAGTATCAGAGAATTTATCAAGCAATGTGACACTTGTCAAAGGAATAAAGGAGAAAATACTAAGCCAGCAGGACTTCTTCAACCTCTCCCAATTCCTTTACAGGTATGGACAGACATCTCAATGGACTTTATTGATGGCCTTCCTAAATCCAATGGGAAAACAACTATTTTTGTTATAGTTGACAGACTCTCAAAGTTTGCCCATTTCATTCCGGTCTCTCACCCATATACTACCACAACCATAGCTCAAATATTTTTTGACCACATCTTCAAACTATATGGTATGCCGCAAAGTATTGTTTGTGATAGGGATCCCACTTTTACAAGCCTTTTTTGGAGGGAATTATTCAGATTGCCGGGAACAAGCTTCAATTTTAGCTCATCTTATCACCCCCAAACTGACGGACAAACTGAAGTGGTAAACAGGACTGTTGAAATGTATCTAAGATGTTTTACAAGTCACAACCAAAAAGAATGGGTGCGATGGATTCCTTGGGCTGCATATTGCTACAATACCAGTATACATGCTTCTACCAAAAAGACTCCATACGAGATAGTTTATGGGAAACCACCGCCGAATTTATTGTCCTATGTTCCAGGAACCACTCAAGTGGAAGCCGTTGATCAGGAGCTACGCAGCAGAGAACAAGTCCTCAAGGACCTGCGAGAACACTTGCTTGTGGCTCAAGAGCGCATGAAAAAGTTCTACGATGCCAAGCGAATTGATAAAAGCTTTGAGGTTGGTGACTTTGTCTATCTGAAATTACAACCTTATCGCCAAATGTCTTTGTCACTACGAAGAAATCTGAAGTTATCACCAAGATTCTTTGGGCCATATGAAATTCTCCAGAGGGTGGGACAAGTGGCTTATAAATTGAAGCTTCCTGAGGGGTCCAGAATTCATCCAATCTTTCACGTGTCATTGCTCAAAAAGAAGGTGAGCACTAACGTGGCAGTCCAAGACTCTTTGCCTGCACTTTCATATGGAGAGGATACTCTTTTTCCCATGCCACAAGCCATCCTTGGTCAACGAAAAAGGAAGAATCAGGAAGAAGTCTTGGTACATTGGAAAGGCTTGTCTCCAGCAGATGCAACTTGGGAAAATTTGAAAGAGTTGCAACTCAGATTTCCAGATGTCAACCTTGAGGACAAGGTTTTTTCGATGGGGGAAGGAATGTCACGTGCTCTCTCATGAGTTAGTGGAGATGATTACATGGTTATTAGTTGTTGCATAATTGTAGGAGTTTGCATGTCTTTAGTTGTTGAGTAGTTTTAGGAGTCATGTTATCCACTTTTATAGTGGGCGTCATGGGAAAAGTTTCCCCCTTTCTAAGCTTTCAGTTAGAGTCCTTATTTATATAAATTTCAGTGGCTTTTCTTTAATGAGATATCAGATATTATCCCTTACTGTTAGCTTGTCTAACTTGGAGGTTTTGGGTTCCCTCGAAGCAACCCTTATCGTCTAATTGTTATCCCAATTGAGCCTTCTAAATATTACTGCAGCCATAGGTGGCCGTAAGAAGAAAACTACATACCAATAGTCCCTATACCTAATCGCCCAATCACACGAGCGCTGTCCCAAGCACATAACAGATGATGGCTGCGCTGCCGAAGTCGAAGCCGTGGCTGTGGCTGCCTCCCCCAGTGGTTCGAACTCAAAGAGCTCAATGTGTAATGGGATGCAAGCCCTTCAATGCTCTCAATTATAAGCGAATCTTCATCGAGATATTGGCGGTTGAAGAATAGGACTTGCTGGATTGCACTTATCCGTAATAAATTTTCAATCTGGTTCTTTATGGATGCCACATTCCGAAACTTGTTCACTTCAATGACTTCGTCATTATGCCCTTTACGCACCACAACCAACTTGTAGCACTCCCTGAAAATCATTAAGAACTGTTTGAGAAAGGTTGTCTTATTCATTTTTATAGAAAACATATATATAGAACTAAACATTTATAAGACAAATGAAAAATAATAAAATAATACTTAAAATTTGTTAGGATACATACCCAACTGTCTCCAGCCTTCCTCCCGTAAGTTGATTGTCGCGAACCTCGTTACCATCACTGGCTGGTACTCCCTGTCCCTGACCATGATCGTCACCAACTACGTTACCATCATTGGTTGCTACTCCTTGACCGTGATTGGGATCATCGCCAACCACGTTATCATCATTGACTTCTACCTGACCCTCAACAACTGTTCTACCTGTTAGTATATGCAGAACATTATCTTGCATATTGATTCAATCAAACATGTAATAGATTTCAAAGAAAATGCAGAGAGTTTTAGAGAATAGAGTAGTGAGTTTCTGTGTGAGAGAGAGAGATCTTGGAGAAGAAGCTGGCTGTCAATTAGCTCAGCACCAAAATCATGCATATATCATTTCTGACAAAACCGTTAGAGAAAAGAATATTCTCTAACACATCACTCAATCTTAGCCATTTAATCATTACCCTATGAGATAATGACAAGTGGCTAAAGCTATTACATTCTCTGCTGTACACTTGGACAATGATCCAATGCAGCCTTCCTAACTAGAATATAACATTCCTATCCTAATTTCATTTCAACAACCACACTTATACACCAACACTCCCTTCTAAGTGTTGTGCTGAAATAACACCTAGAGCTTTCCTCAAATACTCAAATCTATCTCTTGCTAAAGACTTGGTGAAAATGTCAGCAAGCTGCTCTTCAGTTTTGCAATATAGCAAGTCGATCTCACCATTTTGAAGAGCATCTCTTATGAAGTGAAACCTGCGGTTGATGTGTCTAGTTTTGTGATGATGAATAGGATTCTTTGATATAGCAATAGCTGAAGTGTTGTCACACAACAACTGAGTTGGTTCTACCTGTTCCTCTCCAAAATCTGATGACATAAACCTCAGCCACATAGCCTGTGCAGTAGCTTCTGCTGCACTCATGTACTCAGCCTCTGCTGTTGACAGAGCAACACTACTTTGCTTGATTGAAGCCCAAGAAAATGCACCTGACCCCAAGTTGAAAGCATAGCCTGATGTGCTCCTCATGTCATCTTCACTTCCACTCCAATCACTATCACAATAGCCTATTAACACTGCTCCTTTTCCCTTATCATAGGCAATTCCATAGTTTATGGTGCCTTGAACATATCTCAGCCCTCTCTTTGCTGTTCCCATGTGCTTCTTGGTTGGATTATGCATGAATCTAGCCAAGAGGCTTGCTGCAAACATGATATCTGGTCTGGTTGCAGTCAGATAGAGCAAGCTCCCCACCATTTGCCTATACAAAGTCTCATCTGCTAGTTCACTTCCATCCACTTTTGACAACTTTTCATTCACTGCCAGTGGTGTTGCAACAGACTTGCAATCCTTAAGTCCAAACTTGTCAAGTAAGGTCTTTGCATACTTCTTCTGGTGTAGGAAGATGCAAGTATCAGTTTGTAGGACTCCAAGACCAAGGAAATGATGAAGCAGTCCTAGGTCAGTCATCTCATATTGTCTCATCATATCATCCTTGAATGCAGCCATCATTTCTTTTGAACTTCCTGTGTAGATAATATCATCTACATATAGAGACACAATGAGAATACCACTTGTAGACATCTTGATGTACAAAGTAGCTTCACTTGGACTTCTATAAAAACCAGTCTTGATGAAATAGGAATTTATCTCATCATACCAAGCTCTTGGAGCTTGTTTCAAACCATATAAGGCCTTTTTCAGCTTATACACCTTATCTTCACTTCCTTGTATCACAAAGCCAGATGGTTGGTCCACATACACTTCTTCATTTAGCACTCCATTAAGAAATGCAGACTTTACATCCAGTTTCTCTGTGCAGCAACAGCCACCAAGGTTCTCACAGTATCAAGTCGAGCCACTGGTGCAAAGGTCTCATTGAAGTCAATTCCAGGCTTTTGAGAATATCCCTTTGCCACTAGCCGAGCCTTATTCTTCTGCACAGATCCATCTAGGTTCAGTTTAGTCTTATAGATCCATTTGACTCCAATGATTGGTTTATCAAATGGTCTATTCACAAGCTCCCATGTATTGTTCTTCTCAATCATGGTGATTTCAGCTTCCATTGCTTTCTTCCAAGAGTCATCCTTTGCTGCCTCTTCAAAACTTTCTGGTTCTATAATGCACATGTTGCACTTTTCATAAATTTCTGCAATGCTCTTGTACTTGAGAGGAGTATGATCAACATCCTGTGATACTGCTTCCCTTTCTTGGTCACTGGTTTCAGTGTTTAAGCTAGGCATCTCATTCACTTCCAATTGTTCTTCAAATTCATAAGAACTCCCTTCTGCTCCTTGTTCTTCTTCTCTGATTTCAGTGAGCTGAATGTTCACACTAGTCTCCTTCTTTGTATTCCAATCCCAACACTCATTCTCACTAAATATCACATCTCTTGAAATGATAACCTTTTCAGTTTCAATATTGTACAGCCTGTATCCCTTTTCACAGCTGCCATACCCCAAGAAAATACACCTTTTGCTTGCCAAATCTAGCTTCTGTCTTTGCTGTTTTGGTACATGAGCATAACACAATGAACCAAATACCTTTAGATGCTTAACTCCTGGTTTCCTCCCACCATAAGCCTCAAATGGTGTCCTTTTGCTCAAGGCTTTAGTTGGACACCTATTCAAAATATACACAGATATGTTGACTGCCTCAGCCCATAAATCAAATGGAATTTTCTTCTCCAACAGCAAACACTTAGCGATTTCTACTATAGTTCTATTCTTCCTCTCTGCCACACCATTTTGCTGTGGTGTGTATGGGGTTGTGAGTTGCCTTTCAATGCCTGCATTATCACAGAACCTGTCAAACTCCACTAAAGTGTATTCTCCCCCTCTGTCACTTCTCAATTTTTTCAGTTTGTAACCACTTTGAAATTTCACAGTGGCTTTGAACTTCTTAAACACACATAGAGCTTCTAACTTGTGCCTTAAGAAATAGACCCAACACATCCTTATGCAATCGTCTATGAAAGTGAGAAAGAACCTATTTCCAGCTTTGGTAACTGTCTGCATAGGACCACAGATGTCACTGTGAATAAGTTCTAGTGGAGTTCATGCTCTAGTGATAGCTTCTCTTGGAAATGCTTCTCTACTCTGCTTGCCTAGAACACAACCCTCACACACCTGTTTAACTTCTTTAATTTCTGGCAGCCCTACTACCATATCTTGCTCTTTCAATAGTTTCAGACTACTCATATTGAGATGTCCAAATCTTCTATGCCCGAGGTTAGTGGAATGGTCTACACACTTGCTCTATAAGCAAAGTGCATTTCAGCCAAAGAACTTCAAAGGAAAGCTTCTATTTCCTTTCATCCAACTTTTGCCACAGATTTGTATGAGAGTGTCATTGTAGATTTCCACCTTGTGATCTCCAAATACCAAATAGTAGCCATGTTTTATCATCTGTCCCACACTCAGTAAGTCTCTTCGATGTGGGTACAAGCATTATTTCTTTGATATGTCTCTTGCACGCGGTTTCAACCACAAGAGTGCCTTTTCCTTTACCTCTACAAGCTGTCGTTTAGTCCCATTTCAACCTTGGGGTCACCTTTCCGTCAATATCAACTAACAAATCCTCTTTTCCGTCATGTGATTACACCCACTGCCCAAATACCAGATCTCTTCATCCTTTGTTACAACACCACTTGCATTGCTAGCATAGAACATTGTTGGTGCAGCTTCCACTTGAGTAGCATAGTTGACCTGCTGTGGTGTTTTCTTGCTGTAGCAGTCTTTTGCAATATGGCCAAGCTTATCACAGTTATAACACTTTGGCTTGCCCTTGAATCGACATTCACCAAAATGTAGCTTACCACAGTGCTTGCAGGGAGTTTTAGTGCCTTCACTTGCCTTCACTAGTAAAAAAAGCCCCTTGCGCGACCAAATTTTGCGCGACGAAAAGCTATTCGTCGCTCAAAGTCACTTTGCGCGACGAAACTTGAAACTTCGTCGCTCAAAGTTTTGTCCCGTTACTTGATCTATGAATGTTTATTTTTTCCGATTTTTGGCGTATATGATCTCGAAGTATAAAAAAACAAGTTTGACGGTTGGATCGTTGAAACTAGTTTCATAGAATGCATATGCCATCAAAACAATATATTCACTAACAATTAAGAGTTTATTTATACTTTCGTTAAATATAACATAAGATTTTGTGGTATCCATTAGTGCAAATGTTTTAAATTGAAGATCAAATTCAGTCATTGTATTCATATAGGGTCAAGGAGTGTAGCTGTAAAAAAATAATCAAAATCGGAGTTAAAATAACCGTTAAATCGTGATTTTTCATTTATAACTATCGAAAAGTTTTGTCCCGTTACTAGATCTCTGAATGTTTGTTTTTTGCGATTTTTGGGGTATACGATCTTGAAGTATATACAAACAAGTCTTATGGTTGGATCGTTGAATGGTGTGTGTATATATATATACTTATTTATTTATTAAGTAGCTTTAAATTTATTTATTTTGTACGTATAACACTTAAGAAATTGAATAGTATATACATTTATTAAGTAGCTTTCACCTTAATTATTTTTTAAATCATAAAATAAAATATTTTTTTAAATTATTCATAACAATTATTTTTATAAATATTGTGCTACGAACCAATTTTTCGTCGCTCAAAAGTTTGCGCGACCAACAGTTCGTCATGCAAAACTCAAAAAATTTGGGCGAGTACCAAAAATGGGATGCGGGTTTTTAAAATTTAAAAAAAAAAAAAAACTTTAGACTTTGCACGACCAATATTTTTTGTCGCGCAAAAATTTGGGCGGGTACCAAAAATGGGACACAGGAATTTTTATATATAATTGTTTTAGACTTTGCGTGACCAATATGTATTTTTCCTCGGGCAAAAATTTAAAAATTTTGGCGGGTACCAAAAATGGGATGCGGGAATTTTTTTTTTTTTTAAATAATTTTTTTAGACTTTGCGCGACCAATATTCCTATATTCGTCGCGCAAAACTTTGCGAGACCAATTTGTTTAGTCGCGCAAAACTTTGCGCGACCAATGTGTTTCGTCGCGCAAAGTTTTGCGCAACCAATATTTTTTCGTCGCGCAAAGTCACTTTGCGTGATCAATGAAAAAAATTGGTCGCGCAAAGTCTTTCTTCACGATCTTTGCGCGACGGATTCTGCGCGACGAAGTTTTTGTCGCGTTAAAATTTGTGCGACTACAATGTATTTTGCGCGACGAAATTCTCTTCGTCGCGCAAAGTGTAAAATGTAGTAGTGCTTGTTATCCCACTTCTTGCCTTTGGATTTCCAATTCTTATTTTGCTTGCGGTTCTGTTCTCTAGTTTTAGTCTGTTTGGCATCTACACTAAGGCTAGCAAATGCCTTCTCTGTTCTGTTTTTAGAATGCCTATCTAAACACAACTCAAAGCTCTTTAGTGAGGCTACAACCTCCTGCACCTCAATCTCATTCAGATCTCTAGAGTGTTCCATAACTGAACAGATAGAGTCATAGGTAGATGGCAGACTAATAAGCAGTTTTTGAACAATTCTCTCCCTAGGCAATTCCTCCCCATAACTTCTCATTTGATTTATTAAATCAAATAGTTTAGTAACATAGACAGTTAAGGATTCATCATCCTTCATTCTTGTATATTCAAATTCTCTTCTAAGACCTTGCAATTTAACACTCCTTACCTGCTTATCTCCATGGAATTCTTGCTGCAGAATACTCCAGGCACCTTTTGATGTCTCTTCATGAGAGATTCGTGGGAATATCTCTTCTGAAACTGCTCCTTGAATCAATCCAAGAGCCTTAGCATCCTTCATGAGTACCTCAGCATCCTTCATGAGTACCTCAGCAACCATGCCTTTCCCACTTGATTCTTATGTCTCCTTTTTCTTATCATCAGATTCATCTGACTTCTTTAGATCCATATCATCAAGTCCTTTGATCACCAAATCCCACAGTCCATGAGATTGGAAGATGGTCTTCATCCTTATGCTCCAGAAATCGTAGTTCTCACCATTGAAAATTGGTGCTCTCAATTCACCACCACTTGACCCAGCCATGTTAGACTCAGATCTGCAGAACTCAAGCTCAGCTGCAACTTCAATAGCTTAGCACAGAAAAACGCCCAGTATTACTTGATCAAACCAGGCTCTGAGGCCATGTTAGTATATGCAGAACATTATCTTGCATATTGATTCAATCAAACATGTAATAGATTTCAAAGAAAATGCAGAGAGTTTTAGAGAATAGAGTAGTGAGTTTCTGTGTGAGAGAGAGAGAGAGCTTGGAGAAGAAGCTGGCTGTCAATTAGCTCAGCACCAAAATCATGCATATATCATTTCTGACAAAACCGTTAGAGAAAAGAATATTCTCTAACACATCACTCAATCTTAGCCATTTAATCATTACCCTATGAGATAATGACAAGTGGCTAAAGCTATTACATTCTCTCCTGTACACTTGGACTATGATCCAATGCAGCCTTCCTAACTAGAATAGAACCTTCCTATCCTAATTTCATTTCAACAGCCACACTTATACACCAACACTACCACCGTTTAGATCATCGATGAATAATAGATCCACATCTTCAAGTTTTTTGTAGAATGATGGTGATTCTTGTCCAGGTAAACGGCATTGTTCATCCATTGTACGTAAAATCACAAACTATGAATGTGATGTAAGAAAGAAAAAGGAGTAAAAATTGAAAAGATATGATCGAGAAGCTTGATGTGTGCATGCACTATCTTAAACCTGGAACACAATTGGGGCTGAGAGGACTGTATATATAATAGCTCTGTGATAAGGTTCTTCTTTTTCCTTTTTGTTTTGGGATAATAGGTCCTTACTTTCCCTTTTTGATATCCCAGTTTGTTTTGGGATGATAGGTCCTGACTTGCCCTTTTGGATATCCAGATTGGCGGCTTGGGATAGTATAGCTCCTCACTTACCCTTTTGAATATCCAGTTTGTTCTGGGATGTGATATCCCAGTTTGTTTTGGGATAGTAGCTCCTGACTTGCCCTTTTGGATATCCAGTTTGGCGGCTTGGGATAGTATAGCTCCTCGCTCTTTTGGATATCCAGTTTGGTTGTGCACGTACCCAAAAAAAGATTTGCTCCAAAAGCGATTCATAGAAGCCCAGATTTGTGCTAATAGTTTTTTGTTTTGGCTGTTCTTAAAACAAAAAAACAAAAAAAGAAGATGACAGTTTTCTATTTGAAATTTTGAACCCAGCAAAGATCTTTTCAGCATGTGTTCCAAATCCACACCAAATCCAATCCACCGCACCGTCATATGCGATGATATATTTGTCCTTGCTTAATACAATCAGCAAAATTATTTTGTTTTCTTTTCTTTCCTTTTTCTTTTTCTATCTGATCATATATATATATATCTTCAATATTCTTTGAATGCAAATAGATAATAAAACTCTACTCTACGTAGATGATATTGATTAGTGAAGGAATTAAACACGTCATTACATTTAAAGACAAATTAAGCATCTCAACAAGTAGATAATATATATTTCTTAAATGCAGAATCTGATGCATCCATCTCTAGTAAAGTCTAAACTAATGGACTAAGCGACCACAACTGGAGCAGCAGACCCCAACATTAGTTCTCAACCCCGAGATTACTCATCATAACCTCAATGCCTTAACTCCCTTAATCGTTTGAGCATAAATTGTAAGCCTCTTGACACCGGGTGCCGGAGGAACATTATGAACAATGCAGTCTTCCACAATCCTTCTGACTAGTTCCAATCCTTGAACCGGACCCATAACGGCAACTAGGTCATCCTATTCATTTACAAGCAAGTTAAAAATCATTAGAAGTCATCTTCCTCTTCCCACTCCATCTGGGCATGTGGGAAGACCGGCTAAAATAAATTTACAAATACAACCATCAAAAGTAGAAAGAAACACTAACAGATGGGCGGAGATAAATGTCACAGCCTGTCAGTTTTTCAAGTGCCTGCATCCCAATTACATTGTGAAAAAAAAAAAAATAGAAATGACAAGCAGAAAAAAACGTGATCTATAACACTTTTATTTACCTGTACCGGGAGAGTCATGAGTATTTTCTTCCTAGAAACATACTTATCCTGCACGCACATACATACACAATACAATATATTTATAAAAAATTAAAATTTAAAAAAAAAAAAAAACACACACACACTTATCTTTGAGCTTTTGCGCGGAAAAGAGAGTCTTTGTCAGACTCTCCATGGGATAGAGAGCATAACACTGGAAGGCCCATATTCCTCAAATTATTGTCACATTAGTTGTTGTATCACTACACCCTAACCAATTCTAAACCTTTCTAAAGCCAAACAACAACTCTAAATGCCATGCTATACCACTCCTTAAATTTAAAGTTCCTGCATCATAACTAAAGAAGAATGCTTAAAAGAACAAAAGTAATTATACGAAACAAAAATGGAAGGAAACTTAAGAAATACCTACCATCTTGATCCCAAATTTTTTGCAAAGCCCACCTATGTGATACCCAGTGTAGATGAGGTGACATGGAATTCCATTCAATACTTTTACTGCCTGGATCAAAATGTTGGGAACTTAAATCAAAAGTTGAATACATAGATGAAAAGGATAGGTAAATTGGACATAAAATTTTGATTGAAAACCGTCCAACAAATATGATTGGCATGCTTGACATTGATTGAACTTGAATAATAACTGAGTGGTTACCGATAAGAAAGAATAACAAAAGATTTGACATTGGTACCTGAAGTGCAGGAACAGCTGCTGACAAGAGTCGAATAAGATATCTAGACTTGAGAATAGCATATGGGTCCTTAGTCCTGGTTGTCGTGAATGTGATGAAATACCGATCCTAACCATGATTTTTATAAATAAATAAATAAATAAATAAATAAATAAAAAACCCCAGTAATCCATAGTTCATATTTACAAAAGTCAACAAATATAAAACCAACATTTAGTATAACATACCACATCCAATGCACATGAAATGTCATACTCTTCTAAAGCAGATTGCAACACCGGCCAAGCTTCTTGCAAATCTGTTGCTGTGAAAAACAATGCAAAGACTCATAAGTAAGAAAGCTTATTCGTTCTATTTCATAATTATCATAGCCAAAACTGGGTACAAACATAATCATTACTGGAATGAAGAAAAGGAAATCTCGCATAATCACATATAACTCAAACGAATAAGAAGAGGAAAATTTCTTTTCAGTAAATTCATGAGAAGGCAAACAAAAAGGAAAAATAAGAAGAAAGAAAGAAAGAAAGATACTGATGCGTCTAAGAAAGGGCATGCGGAGAATGCTGTAATCAACTGGGCTATCTTCGTCAGATGCAGGGGTAGACTTGTCGATAACCATGCGGTGGACGATTGGATCCTCCGCGCCATTGACGTGGTTACTCATTGTAAGTAAGCTCGCTGTTGCTAATGTTGGTTTGGGAACTTGTTGAAACCCTTGGCATAAACAGAGAGAGAATGTGTTGGGTACCTATGAAAACCTGAGGCACAGATAGAGAGAAAGAGAACGAGGCACCGACACAGATAGATAGAAAGAGGATGCGTTTCTTGCCTAGAAAATTGGACGTTGTTATTCAACGTAGCTAAACGCTGTTGTTTTGGGTAATTGTCGAAACCCTAGCTAAGCACAGACGCACACAGAAGAAACATATCAGACAATGGTGAGGTTATATTGCCTAGAAAATTGGGCTTTGCTTGACCCCAAAAAAAAAAAAAAAAATACTATTGGGCTTGGACGAAAAAGCCCTAAACCCTAAAACTCCATGAATATTATTTGAGTGCAAAAAACATAACAACATTTATAGCCCATATAACATAACAACATTTATCAAAAAACATAACAAATATTTATCGCCCTTATAAGCCCTACACTGTGGTAGTCGACTCAAGAACCTCAACAGATAAAACTTGCAGGTTTGATTTCCTCCATATTTATTCAGTTAATTTGCAAACTTGACTTCTACTCTTTTTTCTTTTCTTTTTTGATCTTCTTTGCTGCTAAAGATCATTGACTGTTCCTAGTTAACAATCCGTCTGGGATTTTGGGATGTATCAAGTATTTTTTGGAGATCTAGCAAGGGCCCTATATAGCTCAAGTAATTAAGAGCACTTACCCGTTAAATTGCTTTTTATAAGCTGAATGTTGTAATTATAGATGGTTTGAATTTCTAACAATGACCAGAAAAGGATAGAAAGCAAAGGGACGAAAAGATGTTGACGGTCGGCGAGAATGTGGAGTACAGTAGTCCAAAGCAGAACAGTAAACATGAAGAGATTGCGGAGTACAATGGTCCAAAGCATAATACTAAACATGACGCCCAACATCCTCCCACCTTATACACCTCTAAGTCTCTCAATCTCAGCAAGTATATGACTTTCATCTTACCATATGTTGTTTTCGGAAACTAGAGACAGCTGCAGCCTTTTTTTTTTTTTTTTGGGTGTACGTATCCTGTGCGTGTGTTTACTTGTGAGATAGTTCAAGAAAGCATTTACCATGAGCTAAGTTGGAGGACAACAGTTAGTAGGATACATGTCCTCTACCTATATGTTCTAACTTCTTTCTTTTATCCTTATCAGGCCCAAAATTTTCTGCATGACTGGAAGCCAAAAATATCGCTTGAGGTCGCTTAGGTGCAAAAAGAACAAATATTTGATGACATCACAAATTATGACCATATTGAAATATGTTCATCCAACATTTTCCTCTCCAAATTTTACTTCTCCCACATGAGGAGTGCACGAGGTTATGATACAGAATGCGTAGGACATAAATTTATTAGTTTCCTAATGTATTTTATAGTTTCCTAGATTCTCTAGTTTTCCAAATTCTAGTAGGATTTCTACTTTTCCATATTTCCAGATTTTTAGTTTTAAGTTTCCTATTTTATTTGGGTTAGAATTTCTGTTTAAGCAAGGGATTTCTATCAGCAATCCTCTCGATCGCTATTGCCTTTGATTGCTCACACCATGCAGCATTGCATGTTAACATCAGCAATCCTCAAACTCAGACAGCTCCAGCTCAACTCACTTAGCAGAAACCCCTTGAACTAGATTCTAAATGTTATACTGCCTTATAGCGTCTTTACCATGCACACAAACAGCTCTTCAGGGTCAGTAACAGTAAGACTACCATTATAAGACTACCATTAACAGACTTATTAAAATAAAATAAATAATAAAAAGAGAAAGAAAGACTACCATTCAACAGTACCTTACTTCATATCTTCCATAATCGCCAGATCAAACACCAGCTCAAAATAATTACACTTTCCCGCTTAAGTGACATATTTCTATCTATACCAATCAATGACATTGGATATCAACAGGAAACAAACACAAATCCTTAAAATATGGAAATGTAAATATTAAAATTTGAAAACTGCTATCCCAATAATAAAATAATGATTAAAATCATAAAAGCCCCCAATCCACCTCATTATCAGTTGTTAGATGTAACTATAGCAGAGAGCGGGTACAAGGTTTAAGTTGGTATGCCTAATTTTAATTTGGAGCAATATAAACTTGTAATCTTCAATTTATATCAAATTGACCCATTTAGTTTTCAACTTAAGCAATGTAAACTCTAAACGTTTCAATTTGTACTAAAATTGTTCATCTATTTTGTAAACCATTATGAACAGAAGAATATATATTCAGTCAAAAACAAGTGCAGCAATTTTGTCATCTACCGTGTTCACATAGTACAAGTGTAGCAACTTAAAAGAATACACAGTAAAAACAAAAGTACACATGTTGATGAATAAGACAAAAATTCTTTTAGATGATGGTACTAGCCACAAGCTGCTCACGTGGTCATGGCACTGGTTCTAGAAGGGATGACCTAAGCGTAAATGTTATGTCAAACTACGATTACATTGCAGACATGTGGAGGTTTTACTTTTTCTTTTTGAGCAATTAGGTTATACGATTATTAGATATTTACACAAATTGCATGGTTGACATTATTCAGATTGAAACTAGGACAAAATTGACAAATAGAAAATTTGTGATTGCCCTTAATTCAGATTGAAACCATGCGATCAGAAATTTCCAAGAAAAAGTTTGATAACAAAGATTCTTTGGGCGGTTTAATGGCATGATAGGCATGTGACTAATCAAACATTATTTCCAAGTTCTAATAAGCCATCTTCAGTTATAGGGCTAAATATAGTCAAGAGTTAAAAATTTAGACCTTCAAAATATTTTTTTTATTATTTAAGAATAGTGTAAGACTACATTTTGCCATCTCCAGTCATGTATGGTTATATTTTAGGGTTATTTATATTTTATTATTTTGAGAAAAACTGTGGTACAATACTCATACATTTCACAACTATGCATTGTATAATTTAATTAAATTACGATTTAGAGACAATAATTTTTATTTAAATTTCTTTTTAAACAAAATTAATTTTAAATATTTAAAAAGATTTTAAATAAATAAATAAATAATAACTTTTCAATGAATGGTTCTGACCTCCAACGATCAGAAACTAGTTTTATATATGTTTTTTTTTTAAACAAAACAAATTTTAAAATGTTATTAAAAATAAATATAAAATCTAATGGCTAGCTAACGTCATTGATGATGTCAACGGGTTTTTAATATTGGCTGTTGGATCTGCAGCTGCACAAGATATTTCATGCTTTTGCTCACGAGTGATACTTTCTCTTCTTAGAAAGCACAGGCGCTGGGCCCACAAAAAAATTTGGCCAAATAAATTTTTAGAGCATCCACAATGGGCTCCCTAAACCACCTCCTTAAATAAATTTTAAGGATGAATTGTAAAAATGCAACTCCAACCATGCTTCCTATCCACCTCCTAAAATAGGGAGTCCTCTACGAGCTCTTAAATCTAAGGAGAGAGAAAGGACTCCTGGTGGCTCCCTATAATTTAATGCCGCTTTATTTAATGAGTATTTCAAACTTTTATTTAATGCTAACTATTTTTTTTTTTTAAATTGAGATGGACCAATCAAAAAAGAGTTATAGCATTTATAACTCTCCAAATTAGGGCGTATGATTGGAGTTGAAATTTTTTAGAAAGCTCCTAAAATAGGTTTCTTATATTTTTAGCTAAATTTAGCTAGGAAATAGAGAGCATCATTATGAATGCTCTTAGTCCATAGCTGAAGATGAATTTTGCATTATTTTAGGGCTATATTTAGCCTATAACTTGTAGCTGGAGATGACCTAAGGACTTACAGTCTGATACACCAAGGCCAAGAAGGCCAAATTAATATAATCATATATTTGATAAAGTGGAATGGTGTGATTGAAGAGATGATAACCTCCAAGCTTCCAAGTCCAAGTCCAAGTCCGGATGGAAACCAACCCCAAGTCGGGACTTAAATCCCAAATCCAAATTGAAGTTTACATTCCAAGTCGGGATGGAAACCAAAATCAAAGTAGCGGTGATAGCAAAACTCCAAGTCTGGGTGGAGAGCGAATTACAAATGGCTTTGCAAACTTGTGGTATACACATTAAAATGTAATTAAGTGAAAACTGCAGTCATAAAGGCTTTGTGGCCTTGTCGTTATTTTAGGGCCACTAAATGGCCTACCATTTTTTATTTATTTATTTATTTTTAGTCAACGGCCTACCATTTGATTGTAGGCATTTTATTATAAGTAGCAAATCTATCATAATATATATATATAGTTTTGCTCACATCAGGATGACTGGATTTTAATTAAAATTCAGACATTAAATGTGAAACGTTAGATCAATCCAATGATACTGAAGCTTTGATATGTATTAATTGACAAAACTTAAAACCACGCGCAAATCGTGGTAGCCACTTTAATAATTATTGAATTAATTTAATATTATACCAAACTTATCATACCCTTCTCTCTCCTTTTTTCTCTCGATTCCCTCACACTTTCCCTTCTCTCTCTTCTTTGTAAAATTGAAAAGGTGGGCAGGTTAGGGCAGTCCAAAAGTTTACTTTAATTAATTGTTCAACGCCTCCATCTTCTCAACATCTTTCTGACATTGACAGCCCCATCAAATCATACCATAACCTTACAACTCAACTGATCCTTCCAACTTCGAAATTCAAGTAAGTGTTATTTTAATTTTTTTTTTATTATTTTTTACTCAGATTATAATATTAAATATCTTGGCCATCATGATTTCTATGTTTTTTTTTTTTTGGGTCACAATTTCTATGTTTTTTTTACTCGTATACCAATTTGCCTATCATGATTTCTTGATCAACGTTTTTCATTATACAGTAGACAATTATTCATTTATTTTTTTAGTTTTTTTCTTTGTCTCTTCTTCTAGAAATATTATTCTATGGGTTTTATGATTCTTATTATTATTGTTTTCACTGTAATTGTATCATGAAGATGGATTACATGGCCGAAGAATTAGATGGCCATTCTGAAGGGGTTGGGCAATATAGATTAAATTCAAATTCAAATTCGTGTGATAAAATTTACATACCGCAACTAAGAGATGACCACAAGCCAAAATCAGGCCAAGGATTTGAGTCATTAGATGATGCTCATGAGTTATACAATAATTATGCCAAGGAAGATGGTTTCAGTATCAGAATCAATTCTAGTAGGAAGAATAAAGAAACTAATGAAATCCTACGAAAAGAGTATGTGTGTTCTAAAGAAGGAGTGCCCGCTAAAGGACTTGGTGAGAAAAAAAGGCATAGAGGTATTACTCGAGAGGGTTGTAAGGCAAAGCTAGATGTGGTGAAGTCGAAATCAGGAACCTATGTGGTCAGCCTATTTGTGGAGGGTCACAACCACCCATTAACAAGTCCTAAAAGAGTACACTTGTTAAGGTCTCATCGTACAGTTTCAAATTCTCATAAGTGTATAACCCAACTATTTTCAGTAGCAAATATACCTACACATCAACAATTTAGCCTTCTTGAAATGCAAGTTAGGGGGATAGAAAATATTGGATGTCTAGAGAAGGATATTTACAATAACGAAAGGAATTTGCGTAATGGGTTGAAGGGACATGATGCAGATATGAGCATTTCCAGCTATAGCACTAAAAGAATCTTCCTTCACTTTTAAGATTAGTCAGATGAAGAAGATTGGAGTTGCAAACTTATGCTTGAGGTGTTGTTGCCCAACCTAGAAAAGAAGCAGCAATAACCAGCAGATATTGAAAATGAAGCTTGGAGTGCCGCACCAAGCTTTTAAGCAAGCTAATGGATTGAACAAATGAATAAGAAAATGGGTGTAGCCAATAAAGAATAGGAGTCTACAACACTATAGAGGGAATTGTATAGACAAAGGCAATTGGAAGATAATAAATAAATGTATGGCTATCTGATTGTGGCTGACGGCAAGTGGTGAGAATTTGTCTATTCATGGAAAAATATGATGCAACAAGAGAGCAGTTTCCATTCCAATAGATGCAGCGTTGCACCAAGCTCACAATCTTCTCTTGAACTCTCTCCTTCCTTCAATTATTCTAGTTTTATGTTTTAGTTTTATTTTATGGGAAATTAAGTCCCTAGCTAAGGCTAGGGAGAAAGCTTTAATGTGGATTTATAGTTTTTGTTAGGGAAATGGATTTGATTTTTCTAGCATGTCCTTCTTGTTATACAATTGATACTTGATTTGTGACCTAGAGTGAAAGGAGCCGTCTAACTACTATGAGTTTAGGGGTCTGACTACTTTGGGTTTCGATCCCCTAAACCTGCGGAGGGGTTGAGGGGTTGATCCTTTAAACCTGCGGAGGGGTTTAGGGGTCTGACTACTTTGGGTTTTGGTACGGACGAAATTGTACTAATGTAAAAGATAGGAGCTTATGTGGACAAAATTGTACTAATGTAAAAGATACGAGTTTATGTGGTACGGCGTTAAATGACACTCTCGCTACCCCTTACTGTTGTGTTGAGTTAATAATCAGGTATGGATAGTTGGTCTGTTGGAATCGGTCACAGGATTTGTGGTTGTTGAGGCCTCGTAGTCTATCATCTTGCTTAAGCATGAAAGCTAATTTGACTCGGCCATATTAAAAATATAAAAAAAGAGGGTGCATTTAATAATTATTTGTAATTTTAAATTGTTAATAGGGACAAAATAGTCATGAAAAATGTGCATTGAATGTTGACTCATTTTCTCAAACTTTCCCATGATGAGGGAAAATAAAACCTAAGTTGGGAGGAGGGCTGACTCATTTTCTCAAACTTTCCCATGATGAGGGAAAATAAAACCTAAGTTGGGAGGAGGGCTTCACTTTCTCTCCTTTTCCATGTGCCAGGCAGTGGTGGTGCCATTCCTCTGGCCCCTCATTTTTTTGACCTCTCTCCTTTATTATATAATGTAATATATACAACTTACTAATAGAAAACTTGCAATTTAAATTAATGGTCATTTCAAAAATAATATATACTTGTGTTTTCTATTTCAGCCCCCCAATCTTACAATTCTAGTTCCACCCTTAGTGCCAAATAGCCGTTTCCCATACTTAGGCTTACCATACATGAGAGAGCAATTGATTTCAGATCTCCAAGTTTCCTTTCCCATAAACCAAAAGGAGCCTAAAATTTTTTTTTTCCTTGTTGATATGGGACAGATAGGTATGCAATCATAAGACTTGCCATGAAAATTCAGAAGCCAGTTCAATTAGGTTTCCGTTTTATTTGGCCATTGGCCAGCAGTTTAGTATAGTTTTTGTCCGCAGTGTGAACTACTACATTTTATATATTTTTAAAGACAATTGCTAGAAGGTAAGAGGTAAGGCCGCCACCCTGGCGATAGCCAATCAAAAATTGAACGTGGTTATTTTACTTAAGGCCAGTCTTTGTTTAACTTAAATGAAATAAAAAAGTTTAAATCCCCTCTGCTTTTAGTCTTTGTTTAACTTTAATTAATTTACACTTGCATGCTGTGGTCAATATAAATAGTAGAACGATGGATTAAAAGCCTACAAGAACAAGATTGTGGTGATCCAGTAGTACTCAAGAACTTCCGAGTTGAGCAACTGTAAGATACTTGCTGTTTCCGTTTTCAGCATAATCGAAACTTGCAGCAGGTTCTTTACTCCGATCCATTGATTTGGCTGTATTTTAATTTGTTTTTAAGGTTTACTATTTTTTTAGCCCCTGAACTTAGACCTGATTCGCATTTGAGTTCCTCAATTTCCAAAGTCGTTTCTGTGGTTCTTTAACTTCACTTTCGTTAGGACAAATGGTCTTACCGTCAATTTTGCTAACTTTTTCTCTTAAATACAGGGGCAAAATGGTATTTTTATATTAAAACCAAACAAATGAATAAAAAATTATATCTTTAAAATAAAAATCAAATCAAATCAAAAAAAACCCCCAAAAAAAAAAAAAAAAACAAAGTTTGGGGGGAGTAGAAATCAGGATAGAGGGGGAGAAATTGTTTAATTTTAATTTTTTATTCAGATTTTAATCAATTTTGATACAAAAAAAATACCCTTTTGCCCTATATTTAACAGAAAAGTTAATGATGGTAGGACCATCTGTGCTAACGAAATTAAAGTTAAAGGACCACGACAACGATTTTGAAAATTGAGGGATTTAAATGCAAATCGAGTTTAAGTTCATGGACTAATGAAACGATGAACCCTTATTTCTAATGAATGCGGGTATATGATGAAGTGACAAGTGTCCTCTCTTTTTTTTTTTCTTGTTTTTTAAACTATCAAAACAACTTCTTCTAGCCATTTAATGGCAAACCCATCAAATGAAGAAAGTTCTATAATAATATACATATATATATTATTATAATATACCCATATACACATATATATTAATATTGTAATAATAATATACGTGTATATATGTAATATATATTATATATTATAATATATATATATGTAATCTATATATATAAAGCAAATGGCAGAGAATGGTAAAACATTCAAAATGCCAGAAAATGCCCTTTTTTATGTATACATTAAGAATTGAAATTATTAATTAAATGAAGTTAATATGGTAAATTCACACATTTCATATTTAAAAATTTTTAATTAAAAGAAAAAGCAGATAATGAATCCTATTTTTATGAAACACAACTATCCATTATCTTTTTTAATTCTAAAATAAATTTAAATTTTTTTTTAAAAAAAAAGCCTCTTGCAGGCTTGGAAGTGCGTGCGGAGAGGCTAGTATATATTATATATTATATATTATACCCATGTATGTATTATAATATACATATACACACGTATATACACATATACATTATATATATATTTTTGGAAAAATAAAAATAAATTTCCTAGTCCAAGCATATACCAAACTCAGTGTAAGTGTTATCCAATTTAGACCAAGCCAAGTCAAGACAGTACAGTTCCTAAGCGTAGTCCATGTCAAGACAGTTATGTGTAACAAACGAGTCCCTAGGTCATTGAACAATAATATGCTTGCCATTTAGCTCTAATTAGCTAGGTATATAGTATTTCAAAAGTCCATGTTAAAGTAATATTTTTATTGTATATTTCATTTTCTCACTCTTGTTTTCTTCTTTCTTTTTTCAATTTGAAAACAAATATTCATCACAAAGGTAAAGTTGATATAGATATGGATTTTGCATCATTATTATTCGTGTCAAGATAAAATCAAGATATTAGATAAGAGATTCGACCAAGAAAAAATTCAAGATATTAACTTTGGTCTTATTTAAATCTTGAATTTCTAACAATGGCCAGAAAAAGATAGAAAGCAAGGGACAAAAAGACGATGGTTGACGAGAATGCGGACAACAGTAGACAAGAGTCCACCTTAATGTATCATTATCTCAGAGACAGGTATGACTTTCATTTCACCATATGCTGTTTTTCCATGTGCATCATATATACGTGTGTCATAATCCGAAATACAATTACTCAAACGATTTTGAGATAATTCAATAAAGCACTTACTAACACTATCAGGCACAACGTTTTCAGCAGGGCAGCTTTCGGAAGGACTGCAAGCCAAGAAAAGACGCTGAGGTACACAAGAATATAAATTTGATGAAATTACAAATTATGACCATATTAAAATATAATATTATTTATCAAACATTCTTCATGCCTGCTGCTGCATATAGCATAAGCATAATGATTTTGGCACTCCAACTTCTCAAACTTTTCTACCGTGCGTGAGGTTATTTAAGGGTGTGATTTTGGAGTGCCAAAACATCGCTCTAAAATCACACCCTTAAGTAACCTCACGCACTCCTCGTGTTACGGTAGAAAAGTTTGAGAAGTTTTTTTAAGTTATTTAAGTCACACCCTTAAAGGTTATTAAAGTTATTTAAGTTATACAACTATGAATAAGAATCAAAATAGAAAAATGATAACCATTTGAAAAGTTACCATATAAAATAAAAAATAATCTATTAGAGTTGAAAATGCTAATTCTGTAGTCATTCTGGAAACCGGAAGAGTCCATAGGATAGGAGCTAAATGTTGTACTCATAGGATAAGATTCCTTTCATACTGATTGTAGTTCCATTTTCAGAAGGACAAAGAGTACGTCACAAATCACTGAGAAAACAGAGAATGGAGAAGATTGCCAGGTACAAACTTTGGACACGCCAGACAAGTGGTGTATCTATCAGGTTCCCAGCAAACTCCGCAAAGTAAATGAAGCAGCATACACTCCTCAATTACTATCAATAGGCCCTTTCCACCATGGCAAACCAGAACTGAACAACATGGAGATCCATAAAAGGATATGTTATAAGAAGTTTCTTGAACGTTGTAAGAAGACTGAGGATGATTTAAACCAATTTATCAACAAGCGTAAAAAAGAAGTTCTTAGTTGTTACGCAGGGACCATTAAGCTTTCCATAATCTCTGCAGACATAATTGCGGTTGATGCCTGCTTCATCATCGAGCTCTTTTTAAGAAACTACGAAAATCATGAAAATGATTATATATTGAGTTCACCATGGCTGAGGAAAGCTGTAGAGCAGGACTTGATATTGATTGAAAATCAGCTTCCTTATTTTCTTCTTCAAGAACTATATCAGAACCTTCCTGTGCCTGTCCCTCCCCGCAAAAAAGAAGAAAAAGAAGAACCGACTCATAGACAGAGCAGTACCAATGACCTCCAGTGCTGCTTGCCTCGCTCCTGGCGGATACCTTCCAATGATCTTTCCATAGAGATTGACAAAGCCAAACCCGCTGATGACGAAGCCATTCTCCTGGTTGACCTTACCTGTGAGTTCTTCAAAGAACATACTCAGGGGAAATCCGTCAAGAATCTACCTCCGCCGAAACATTTCACCGATTTGGTTAGGCATTTTCTATGTCCTGACGAACCAATGTCTTGTGAACATGGTGTCGAAAATATATATGCTGCAAAGAAGCTGAGGGCATCAGGGGTGAAGTTTACGCCACTTAAAGAGAAAACCTTCTTGACCATAGAGACAGATCAGGTCAAAGAGACAGATGAGGCCAAAGAGACAGATAAGGCCACTAAAGGTAAGCTCAACTTAGCATTTTTTCGTAATCTGAACTTGAAGCTTACGCCATTTAAGTTCAAGGATGAGACAGAATGGGTTGTTCGGAACATCATGGCCTTGGAGCAGTTTTTGTATCCAAACAATCCTTATATCTGCAATTACTTTTTGCTTATGGATCAGCTGGTGGACACTGTGGATGATGTGGATTTGCTGGTTGAGAACGAAGTAATTATTAACATGCTAGGCCGCAACAAAGCAGTGGCGAAGCTGGTTAATAGACTTTGCCAGCAGATCAACGAAGATAAATTCTGCTATTCTCATATCGGTCGACAGCTTAAAGATCACTATGACAATATTTGGAACCATAATGTGGCAACCCTGAAACGAGTTTACTTCAAGGATCTCTGGACGGGCAGTTCAACTGTACTTGGAGTTTTCGTCCTGCTTTTCTCGATCATTGGAACCATTAAGTCTCTCAAGTCGTAAGCTTTAAGCTTGTTCAACTTGTGATTCTTAATAGACAGAATGTTAATTTCAGTCATTACTTCAAGTGATGAACTGAACAAATAAGTTAGCCAGTGTTATAGATTTAATATAAGTTTGAGTTACTAATTAGTTCTGTTATTGTTGTTAAAGACTGCAGAGCAGTTCTTGTGAATTGATTGTAATGAACATAATTTCCATTTAGAATTAAATAAAGAAAGAGTTATGCTCTTGTTTTCATTGCACTCAGAGTTGAAGACTTGGTCTTTACAGCAAATAGATGTTAAGAATGTAACTGCAGATGTAAGCCTTGTGTGGATACAAAAACAAAACTGCTCGAAAACGTGTCTCATCTTCCACACAAAACTGTATAAGCTTCAAGTCCATGTTTCTAAAACATGTTAAAGTTGAGCTAATAATTACTATAATTACAGACCTGATCATCCTTTTTTTATGACAAAAGTTACATCTTCAATTGGCCTAAACTTCACCCCCGCTGCCTTGAGCTTTTTCCGGGTGATATATATTTTTTTGAGGGCCACTAATACCATTTGCTTTGCTTCAATCTTTGTACCTTGGATTGTATATAGTTCAAAATAAATTTCGTTCAAATAGTAGCTTACCCTTTTTCAATCAACAAGAGATTGGATATACTTGGGATCTCTTTCAACATTAAGAAGAAAACTGCCATGAAAGTTGATCTACTCGAGCTCTTATAAAATACTCTTGCCTTTTTCTAATGGCAAACCGATAGGAGTTCATTAAATACGGAAATATATGAAGTCTTTGATACAATTTCAAGCTTCAATCAAGGCATTAACCAGCCAGTAAGGAGGATTTACAACCCACCCAGGAGCTTACAATATTTTTACCATTTCAAGATGCTACATCATGAGCAACTTTATTACGCCTACAAGCAATTTCGTTGAGGATGCTGCATCCATACGCAGACTCTATGAGAACGTTACAATGGACTCTGACCTCAATCTTCAGCCAGCCCTCTCCAAACTATCACAGCCTCTGCCATGAAACTTATACAGTATAGCACACAGCCTGACAATAGTAAAGCTCAAATATCATCTCCTCACACCCACCCACCCGATCGCTATTGCCTTTGATTGCTCACACCATGCGGCATTGCACGTTAACATAAGCAATCCTCAAACTCAGACAGCTCCAGCTCAACTCACTTAGCAGAAACCCCTTGAACTGGATTCTAAATGTTATACTGCCTTATAGCGTCTTTACCATGCACACAAACAACTCTTCAGGGTCGGTAACAGTAAGACTACCATTAACAGACTTATTAAAATAAAATAAATAACAAAAAGAGAAAGAAAGACTACCATTCAACAGTACCTTACTTCATATCTTCCATAATCGCCAGATCAAACACCAGCTCAAAATAATTACACACTTTCCCGCTTAAGTGACATATTTCTATCTATACCAATCCATGACATTGGATGTCAACAGGAAACAAACACAAATCCTTAAAATATGGAAATGTGAATATTAAAATTTGAAAACTGCTATCCCAATAATAAAATAATGATTAAAATCATAAAAGCCCCCAATCCACCTCATTATCAGTTGTTAGATGTGACTATGGAAACATAATTACAATTACAGCCTCACAAGGAAGGTTTCCAACTAGCCATTTATTGTGAACCAAATAACTATAGCAAAGAGGGCGGGTACTGTTTCCGGCCTGCACGGTTTAAGTTGGTATGCCTAATTTTAATTTGGAGCAATATGAACTTGTAATCTTCAATTTATATCAAACTGACCTATTTAGTTTTCAACTTAAGCAATGTAAACTCTAAACGTTTCAATTTGTACTGAAGTTGTTCATCTATTTTGTAAAACATTATGAACCGAAGAATATATATTCAGTCAAAAACAAGTGTAGCAATTTTGTCATCTACCTTGTTCGCATATTACAAGTGTAGCAACTTAAAAGAATACCATGTTGAATAAGACAAAAATTCTTTTAGATGATGGTAGTAGCCACAAGCTGCTCACATGGTCATGGCACTGGTTCTAGAAGGGATGACCTAAGCATAAATGTTATGTCAAACTACGATTACATTGCAGACATGTGGAGGTTTTACTTTTTCTTTTTGAGCAATTAGGTTAATAGTATTAGATATTTACACAAATTGCACGGTTGACATTATTCAGATTGAAACTAGGACAAAATTGACAAATAGAAAATTTGTGATTGCCCTTAATTAAGAGGATCTAAATAAAGCTTTCAGTACAGGATAAAATTTTGAATAATATGTAGCAAAAAGATGTAATTGAACAAACAACCATGCGATCAGAAATTTCCAAGAAAAAGTTTGATAACAAAGATTCTGTGGGCGGTTTAATGGCATGATAGGCATGTGACCAATCAAACATTATTTCCAAGAAAACATCTAAATAAACATGTTTGCAGGCAGGTCCTTTGACAAAATATGCAACCAAAAAAGTGTTATGCATGCTGTAATCAAGTAATGATACATTTTAAACCAATTTACTATGTGTGTGTCTGTGTATTCCTTATTACCATTAACCTCCAAATTGTGGATGCCAGGGTTGCCTCCCCCATGAAGTTACATGTGTCTGGCTCTGATGCAGCCCTTGGAGGGAGAAACCCACATTGGGTAGCTAGGTCAGTTCTTCATAGGAAGCAAGCCCAGATGCACCCTGAGGATTGTGCAAGCACGTTTACAATGCAGTATGCTCAATCTGTAAGGTCAACAAGAAGGTGAAGATTCAGTGAGAAAACATGAGCATCAACCCACTGAGGCATGTATGGCTCCTTATAGGACAGCTGCTGCTTACTTTTCTGTACATACATTAATTGCCAAATTTAGATTTTTTGTTTCTCTAGACTAAAACAAGAGCTGAATTAGAACTTGATCCCCAAAAAATAGTATATTGAACGCGCATACGAGAATATGCTTGAAACACTACAGCTACATGAATTATCAGACCGAAAAACCAGAATTTATGGTCTTCGGTGACTTTATGACTCCAAAAACGAATTAGTGATCCACAGTACCAAGACTAATTTGACACACCAATAGTTTAAAACTTTCAAAAACACTAGAATGCAATTATGCACTTAATTTGATATTTAAAACACAAGGCAATTTAAGTCCAGATGGACCCAAATCTAAGCAATAAAATGTAAAAAACAAAATAAAATAGATGCACTTCATTTTAGCTGTCTGCAAAGCTAGCACATATCAAACGTAAATGAAGATGTTGCCATGGACACAGACATGAATAGAGAAATCAGATGACTGATGAAAGAATCATAACCAATTTGCATCTGAAGCTATCACTGACCATGGTTGCAGCTCCAGAAAATATTCGGCCACAGAGCAGATTTAAGGCCACTTACTCTTTTTGTTCTTGTAACATTAACAAAACAATTAAAGAAAATAGAGAGAGAGAGAGAGAGAGAGAGAGAGAGAGAGAGAGAGAGAGAGATCTATGTGTTACTACTCCTGGATTCTGAAGATAGGTCTAATGCTAGACACAAGTACGGAAGGTAGGATATTTTTATTTTTCCAGTAGGATAATGAGAATGACCTAAATTTAAAGTAGGGTGTATGAAGCTCATAGGTACATAAAATATCAGGAATCTCAAGGACGCACTTGCCAACCAAGGAAATGTCAGATCTGACATTGTGATACAGAAAAAGAAAATTTGTCACAACGAAAATTTGAATGTCATCTCAACAGGATATTTATATATATCCTTACATGAAACTAATGCTTCTTAACTGCTTCGAAATCATGGGCATGTCAATTTACAGTAATTCCAACAAAAGGCATCCAATCACTCCTTTTACTAAAGGGGTAAGTATGAAAAAATGCTTTCATTAGTTACTTTGAGTTGCGCATTCTGCAAGCTTGAGAGACTGCTAATGCAGTGCATGAAACTCAAGCACAATTCAAGTAAAAATGAAAGGCAATGCACCTTGTGATATAAAACCACTAGCTTCAAATAAAATAATCCTGAACAAAATCTTCTTGTAATGGAAGTGCTAAAAAAATCTGAACTGTTGAATCAATATTCAAGCAATAAGTAGCGGTTCTTCAAGAGGGCTATTAAAAATCAATAACCCTGTAATGACTACAGAACAAAACATTTTTCCAATTTAGCACAGTACTCTTCAAACCATTTAATCACTTGCATTACAAGACGAGATGTCAGAAACTATAGAGCTTTATGGATTCAACTTGAGTCTCAACCAGGAACACCTCATCTCATACATACCATTCACAACTCCAATTGCGTCTTCAATTCTAGGATCTAATTTCCCCCAATAACGCATCTCCATCCCTCTATTTGTTTTGTTTAGTTGAACATCCACACTCCCACCCTCTACTTTTCATTTGTGTGTGTATGTGTGTGTGTCCGGGCGCGCGTATAGAGTTATTCATTAATTAAGGTGAGCTTTCTTGAACTGCCCAGCTTCCTTATGTCTCAGTTTCAGTGTCGATATCTTTCACCATTACCAATAATGACTTGTGTGTGGTTATCAACCCATCTAAGAGTGTATAGCTCATCAACGTTTATGTGTTTAGTTAAGCTGAAACTATGCATAGCTCGAGTATAGTCACACCCTTGAAGTACAAACAAAAAGGTAAACACTGCACTGCATACTCTTAAACCACAATCTCCATAATTCTAAGCAGAACCCTCTTCTAATCTCAGTACTGCTTATTTTCTATCAATGAAATTATATATCTGGATACAAGCAGATGAAAAATACTGCATACTAGCTTGAATTTTAGAATCTCCAACATCTTATCTCACATCTACCCTGCATTTCTGTCTTTCTCCCCTCTGCACTTCTGTTTCCAATCTAATTCCTACAAGATCAACCCCATCCTCCTCCCCCACTTTGAATTCTCCTTTTTTTCTTTGAGTGCCTATACTTTCTAGTAATCAGAAAAAAATTACGTGTGCAGGGTGTGTGGTGCATGGACACCTCTAATAGGAAAGAGAAGTGTGTGCTCGCTAGGAGTATAACACGTAATTCAAATCGAGTAACAGTTAGCACACAAAACTTTGCTGCTCAACAAGTGTTGATTAAGAAAGAGCATAAAGGCGACGTGCATATAAATCAAAAACACGTGTGCATTCCAATTTTGGTCTACGATATAAATCCCGATTGCCTCAACTAGCAACAAACAAAATCTTGTGAACTAGCATGAAAAAGGAAACTGCATTAAACCATTTCCAATTCAAGGAAAAAGACAACGTCTAAATTTGATTTTGTTATTATGTTTTATTCATCCAACTTGTAGCCGATAACTGATAACTGATAACCCCTATGTACATCTGCAACTACTCATAACAGCTAAAATGGTACAGCTCTTCCGACTATTCATTGACTTTCTTACGAAAAGACAAAAACATGATACATCTGTATTATCCTTTCACCTTCTCAGATCTATCATTGTTATACCTTCTGTGTTCAAAATGTTTAGAGCAGTTCACAATTCTTCAAAATCGCCACCAAACATTTAACTAAAAGCAGCCTCATCCCATCTAATCCTGAAAGCAGCATGTTCAAATTCTCTGTTTCACATACCAAGTCAAACAGCAACGAATTAAGATTAATATATGTTTTGCACATTACACAAAAATAAAGCAAATTAATCTACTGAAAACAAACCAAAGGATTCATAAGATTTCACCTTCAATGGAGTTTCAGGAACCTGGTAGGAATTGGTAGATACTGAATTCAGCCACAACCCAGGAAACAGATGCTGCAAAACAAACAAAACCACATCAAATACCAAGCAATTCAAAACCCTAACGACCCCAAAAGACATAATCACACAGAACCATTCCCAAAACCTCAAAAACGTTATAAAATTAACCAACCCCAGCTATAAAAAATAAATAAAATATATATATAAAAACTCAAATTAAATTCAACAATACAGACATCAAGCTGTTTCTGCACATTCTTAGCTCTCTTCTTTGGGCGCCTGGATGGCCTGGCTCCAGTCATAATAAAAATGTCCTCCTCAATCTCTTCTTTTGTTAAAGAAACCGATATCTTCAGTTTATTGTCCTTCTTTTGAGCACCTTTGCCTCCAGCTTTAGAAGAGCCCCCGGCCGCCTCGGTCTGCTGCACCAGCGGTGCACCAGTCTTCAATGCACCAGCACGACCATTGGCCTTAGGCACCGGTCTCCTGGGCCTGAGATTCCAAGTCTTCTGAATCGTCTCTTCATCCTCCAGCGCTGCTAAAGCAGCAGCAACAGAGCTCTCTTTTTCATTTTCCGGTTCAGGTTCAGGTTCAGGCTCAGGCACCACAGCAGCCTTTTCTTTGCTCCGAATCCGGATGCAAATCTTCGATTTCTTATCCTCAGCAGTCGATTTTGGCTTCTGGGTCTCCGGGCCGTCGATCACTTCCGTGGCGGGAATTGGGTCGGCTTCTTTTTCGACATTGGAGGACTTGGGCTCGGGCTGCTTAGCTACCGGGTCAAACTGTGGGAGTTTGGTGTTGCTGCTCAGTTGCAGAGAAGGGTTGTTATTTCCGCTGCATTTCGTGGTGGTCTTGTTGTTTTCGTTGCTTTTGGTGGTGGTAGTGTTGTTGCTCATGGCCCATTTCAACTGGGGCAAAGGGAGGCCATGGTTTTGGGCTTGGTGGACAAAAGACTTGGAAGGCACAGTGGAGGCCATGGAATCGGGTTTCGGGTCGGGCTCGGATATGGTTTGGGGTTGGGAAGAGACTGAATTGAACACCATGAAAATGGGTTGGCTTGCACTGCCTCACTGAGACTGAGTAGAATCAGAGAAGGTGCTTGCAGTGGTGGGGTTTCGGTGGTTTTGGCATGGAGACAATTTATAGATTGACAGAGAAAAAGAGGAGTGGCTTGGGGAAGAGGGAGAGTGCCTGGTTTTGAGAGAGAGGAAGGGCAGTTATGATCCTACTGTTTCTGGAAGAAGCATACATTGTTTCTTGTTTGTTCTTTTGTGTCTTGTGCCCATAATGCCCCTCTCATTTTCTTATATTTTGCCAAATTGACCTTTTTTTTTATACGAACGAAAAAAAACATAAACATGTTTTTACCTTCTACCTTTTTTTTTATCCCCTGTTTCTTTACCTGTTGTTGTTTTCTATGAAACCATACAAATATTATTTGTAAAATAAAAAGGAACAAATATACTTGAATAGAGATAAGGGGAAGTTAGTTGAGAATTGAAAAATGAAGAGTGAAACTAAAAGAGAGATGGAATCATTGCGGAACTATGTATGCATAATTCTTTGCATATTCCGTATTAAAAGAAACCCTATGCACTCCGCCGACTTTTTGAAAGTCCTTCTATATGTATAATGTAGTTAAACATAATTTTGGATGCACTTTTTTGATCAAAAAAATTTCGGATCGATGCACTTCTAACCCTAATGTTCGTTAATAAGTTACGAGGTCATTGAGATTAACTTGGTAAGCCGGAAATTTGACAATAAGCACTTATTTAATCATGCTTA
This sequence comes from Prunus dulcis, assembly GCF_902201215.1. Taxonomy (NCBI): domain Eukaryota; kingdom Viridiplantae; phylum Streptophyta; class Magnoliopsida; order Rosales; family Rosaceae; genus Prunus; species Prunus dulcis. The sequence continues at coordinate 14,237,235 of NC_047651.1, forward strand.
AATTAAATTTACCATATGGTATCAATACACAGTTTTAACTTAACAATAATTAAAAATTTATAAGCACATTCATAAAGAAAAAAAATATAGGTTAACAATAAAGTTATTTCAAAGGCTTCTCAATTCTAAACCCTAGTGGAGGATAGGTGTTTAATTATTGTTAATCACAAGAAAGAAAAAATGACCCTTAAAATTTTACATTGTCAGTGGTTATTATTCCTTACAATTTTAAATATTTATTGAAAGTTTTTGTGTTAGTGAAATGTAATTTTTTTGGGGACGAAGTAAATGTAATTATTATTAAAGATCAAATGAAAAATAAAAAATAAAGTTAAATATCACGTTGCCCTTTAGATTCAAATTTTTGTCTCCTCATTCAATTTCTCGTCTGGAAAAATTAGGTATAGCAATTAATTTCAGAATCTAGATGGTTTTTGCACCAATTATGTATGTTAAATTTTGTCATGTTAAATTTTGTACAATCCTTTTCTGGGGAACACTTTGGACCAAGTTGTTCATTGCATATAAGGAAATGGTAAAAAGACGTCCAAATCCTTTTCTTCTTATCCAAGATGGAAAAAGTAACAAACTGTTTTTTTTCTTTTTGGTAATAAAAGTTAAAATGGAAGCTCTATTTTTTTTTTTTCTTTGGAAAAAAAATATATAAAAAAAGGAAAAAGAGTGCGTTTGACTGCTTGAAGGGATATGACTCGTGGACACCATGCAGAGATGAGGTGGCAAAATGTGGGCCCTGCGATGGGTTCACCTGGAACCGTTATGTTTGTTTCCATTTCGCGGTTTTGCTAATCTGTCTTTTTCGGTGGGGCTTTAGTTTAGATCAGTCCCCTTCAAGGACCTAAAACAAAGTACCTAAAATACTTCTTTATGAAGTCAAAATATCCATTTCAAGAGAAGAGTTGCCTTGTATGTGTGGGATCCACCACCTATTATCTCAAAAATTATAAAGAAATTGGATTTTTCTTCAGAATTTTACTAGAAATTTACATGAAAATATAATAATTGAAAGGAAGTCTTGAATGACATAGTTTGAGGCTAAGCTCTCAATATCATCACCAAAACAATGGATAGAGGACTTAAGAATCATCTATGCAAAAGCTAGTTTCTAAAATAATATTATAATATGTAATTATTTTAGTATTTTAGTATTTTAGGCCAAAAAATAATTATTATTTTGTATTTATAAAGAATAATGAATTTGCCTGTTTGACCACAATCACATAACCAAAGAACATAATTTGTATTTTGTTCATTTTTCAGGGACCTAAAAGGAAAACGGTTCGAAATTCGGCGAATAACACTGGCTTACCACATTAATATTATAGTGTCATTTCTTCTTTTTTAAGAAAGAAAAATCTGGGTTGAGAAATTTTCTCACCATTCCAACATCAGCAACCTCTTTTCCATTAGAGCAATTGTCATCTAATCCAGCCCCTGCATAACCTATGCATCTTGTAAGACGTCAAGCCCTAACCAGTTTTGTATTAGGATCCAAAACCCAAAAGAGACCTATTTAACTCCTTGTAACTTTATACATAATTTGGTGTAACAGGACACTTCTCTATTGCAAGATTGGGTTTGGGTACTATCAACAAGACCTACCAATAAAGTAATATATTTCTTGATTTAAAAATCTAAATTATAAATAAATTAAAAAAATTAAAAATTAAAAAAATTAAAAAAAAAAATTAAAAAAAGCCAACATGAAGAACAGGATTGCTGGGAACTAGATATTTATGGGTAATCTATGTTGTATATGTAAATCAGTAACTTTTCTTATTCAATTACTGGACAAGTTTAAAATTGAATAATGTCTTTTTTTGGTCAAAAAATTAAATCATGTTCTTCTACTTGTATATTTGTTTATTTTTATTTTTTTCTTATATGCAGAGCCCTCCAAAGTTAACAGGCCCAAAACTTCTTTTAAAGCATAGCCCAAATCTTCTTGTCTTCTTAGATTTCTCCCCTCCCCTACTTTCAGACTTTCTTGCTTGATTAAGTGTTTTGAGACGAGTGAGCAGAGACATTGTACAAAATAAGCTGTTTGACTGTTCTAAGAATACCAGGTAATCATCATATTGTACAAGATGTATGTTCATGCAGGCTTGTGTTCAAATATTAACACCTTCCTTCCAGCCTCCTCAAAAACTGAAGGGAACCGTTGTTACTTGATCGGCATACTGGAACATGAATACATTCGACGAGGAGAGCGGGCCAGTTCCGAGCTTCTGCAAACAGGAAGGCCTCCCACTCTCCTATAGCCTCAGTTTTCCCCTCCAGACGAGGTCCTCTATTTCCTGACTACTGTGGTCCAAGTTTAACTTTAAAGAATATGGAAACTGCGCTTCAAATAAGCAAGCATAAGGCTTTTAAAATTAAACAAAGACCATTGATCAAGATAGCCATAAGCTTCGACCACCTACTAAAGCTTCTTTCTCCTTCCCGGCTTGGCTTGAATGACTCCCATGGAGGCTGACCTCAAACATTGTAGCCCTATTCCATTAATAGTGACATAAACATGTTCAACAAAAGCTTCATCCTCCAGCTGGTGGCTGGTGCTGAAAACACATTGTGAACAAAATATACTGAATTGGAAATAATGGGAATGGAACACAAAAGAGAAGACAAATGCAGCATGGATAAGCAATAGCCCTTTCCAAGTTTCAGAATGGATAAAGAGGTGTACATGTGCTTAAAAAATCACTTTTCTAGAAATACCTGAGACTACATCAAGCAGTAATTCAACAGGAATAGTAACAGAACACATGTGTACAACGAACAAACAACACTTCGTTTCAACGATATAGATTCAATTCCAATTGCCACACTAATTTTATGAGAATTGCTTGAGGCTTGCACTGAGAAAATAGGGTTTTGGCATATGCCCAAATGCATGACTTGAAACAAGATATGAAATCATGCTGCTGAATTTGATAAACATATCAAGAAATCTAGACACATAAGTAAAGCATGTAGCAAGAATCACATGGCAATGATAATATTTAGAAGGCACAAAACAAAACTTACTTTCAATAATATGAATCATTATAACTTCACTTGCTCCTCTACATTAAGATTATAAGTTAAGGATTATGATAAGAAAAAGGTCAAACACCAGCACAGTGGCTGAGAACCAGAAACTATCTCATGTTATCATTACTTGAAAATCTGAAAAACATCTACAAGTCTCTCATAATGGAACAATCAAAGAAAGTTAAATCTTGACAATTTCCTAACGGTATCCTTATCATTACCGTGTTGGAAGTCCAAATCCACAGGTAATAATCATATTTTACGTAGTTCATTTATACAACAAGCTGTAGTCTATGTGAGAGATGTCTCCAGACAAGTATTAAAAGATTTTCTGTATGAGAAACACTCAAACCAATGTTTTGGAGCAGCTGGGTGAATTCCAAAAGCCCGCGCTACAAATTTCTTTTCACTGGTAGCAATTATGCTGGCTATAGAGTAGCTTTTAGAATACAATCCCTTCTCTTTGAGCCAAACATAAAATCTATATCTGGGCTTGATCCGGTTCTCTAAGTCAAAACACAAAAATGCCGGAAAAATATTGAGGTACTCCAAAGAGGGTTTCATTTCCTCACTAATAAATTTTACTTTCGCTTCTAGAGATTCTGGGCTCTGATTCAGGATCTTCGGTGCTGTTCTTATCATCAAACAAAGCTTTGAGAATTCAATGCCTGTAGAAAGAAGGCTATCAAACCGCTTTTGTAGCTCACTGCTTCTGCCATGCAAACGGGCTAAGACCAGTAGAGTCAAAGGGTTCTCTCCAAACCCAATGCCATGCAAGAAATTCAATTTTGTCATTGTATGAATGGGTGTTGACGAAGATTGGATCCTCTCCAATCCATCACTAAATTCTTTCGCAGTGTCTTCATCAAAATCACTGATTACATAATTAGCTAACAATTTATGTTCATTCTTAATCTTAGTGAAGAACCATTCATGAAGATCCAGAGCCCTCACTAGATGTGGTAAATTTGCCATTTTATTTCTTCCCATGGCATGAGGGTATTTTTCACTCACAGCCTCTAATTCTTGCACATCCAATCCGAAATGTTTCAACAATCCCAATGCTGATATCAATGGTGTTTCCAGATCAAGGTTTAAAATCTCTGGACTTTGAAGAAGCAACAAACCTACATCCACCTTCCTAACACCAAACTTACAAAAGTACTTTGCTTTCTGGAACAAAACCTCTGCTGGGCATTCAAGAAAAACATCTTTCCTCCTACCCAGAAATTCCCCTATCTTCCCATTCTCACCACCCAAATCGTAAAACACCCGAACTTTCTTACAAACCTCATACCAAGACTCCGCATTTGCCTCAGCAGAATTTTCAATATCAAACTCCACAAAAACCCTTTTCAAATCATCAAACAATGCCACAATATCACCACCCAGATCACCCTCCAGGCTCAACAAATACGGGAAAGCCAGGCACATACCCACAACTGAATGATTACCAAATCCATATTCCTTAAACCTACTAAGCCTAGCTTTTAACACCTTTGAACTCTCTCTAAAAATAGAAAGCTCCTCTTCATACAACTTCCCTAACATATTCCAAGGAAACCCAAATGCAGAAAGTTCACAAGCAGCATCCAAAACAGTCCCATCTTCAGAGAGGAAGTACTTGTTGGGAGGCACAAAGTGACAAACTTGACTGTAATCTATGCCAATGCTTTCAAAGAAAAACTCAAATTCATTGATGGGGTGGTACCTGAGGAACCTCTGGATGCGATTTGAGAATCTCGGGGCCGAAAAATCGACCCTTTTGATGATATTGGTGAGGGAGAAGCGACAGTTCTTGCTAATGTGCTCGGCGGATGGGAAGGAGAAGCCCCTGGTGCCGTGGAGGTAGTCGGTGAGGACCTTCTGGGCTCGCTCGACGGCTTCGGACTTGTACTTGTGGGGGACATTGGAGAGTTTAGGGAGCCTTGTTGTGGTTTTGGTGGCAGTGGAGAAGTGACGGGAAAGGAGGGTGTAGAGAGATTTGGGGAGGGACATGTTCAAAGGGTTTTTCAGAAAATATGAGTTTTATGGGAGAAACATAAGAAACAGCTTTCATAAACCACATTTTTATTTGGGTTAAAATTTGGCACTCTCCAAAAAATAATAATAATAATAATAATTTACTCTCGCCTGTCTGCCTTCAAATGTAAGCTTCTTTTGCTTTTTTGGACCAAGAAAATAACAATAACAAGTAAAATTACTTTTTGCGATTGCGATAGAATAAACAATTTTTATTTTTATAGAAGGGAAGAGTTTACCTCACATTTCTTTTCTTTGTCACTAAAAAGTTGATCCGTGCTCATTCTAATCCTAACACATTATCTCACCCTCCCTCAACACATAAGCCAACTCCGAGGATTTCTTGCCCCACATTTCTAATTTGTCTCATTCCTTTCCTTCCTACATTTTCTCTTCATGCCCTATTCATATGGAAACTTTTTATTTGTTGATATTAACATTATTGGATGTGTAAAGGACTTTTGATTTAAGTGGTTGTTTAGATAATTTGGGAGTTCAACGCAAACTCAATGTTATGTACTTTTACAAAAATATGGTTTCAAATAAACTCACCCAACGCTCAAACTTGAAAAATAAATCTTACGACATATAAATCAATTGATATATATATATATTGGAAACTTTTAGCAAGCCGAGGGGGCAAATCGAAAGAAGGTCATCAATTTTGGGGCAACTGCTAAACTGTTTCCTACATATTCATATAAAAATAAGTTCAAATAAGGGATTTATTACTTGATGAAAAGCAAGAGAAACTTTGTTACAATCCATTTGTGCAAAGTATTCAAACCATTAATACAAGTGCTAGTGAGCATCTGACTTTGTTACAATTGATACATGTGTTAAGCATGTGTCTTTGTTACAAGGAAGGAAAACTTTGTTATAGTTCATGCTTGGATATCTAAAACATTTGTCTCCTTCATTGTTTACTCATTGTGATGCATCAACATTTGGTGTGAATCTTGTGTCTTTGCTAAAAGTCATGCTAAGTTTGCTACTAATGGAAACAAGTGCGTCGTTACTTTTGTTGATGATTGTATCCAATTAATTAAGGTTTATTTGATGGCAAATAATTGGTTCAAAATTATCAAATTCATAAATTCTAAATAGGTTCAAATAAAAAAAATCCTTTAAATCCAAATCAAAGCCACATAAACTCAACCAGTGAACTACGCTAATTGTAATTTCACAAAGAATACGTAGGCAATCTAGCATCCTAATAGACGTCATTGCAATCAGATTTGAATCACTGTTCCCTTGGAATGAGTTGAATGAAGAGCAGGGTAACTCATACATGAGTTTAATCATACTGATAACTACCCAGAAAAAAGGCAAGACTGACCAGTCCTGACTGAGGAGTTCTGGTAAGGTGAGAAGGTATATAACAAAAACCAAAGGGCCAAACATGTAATTTTACTTGTACTACAAAACCCTTTCAGCCTATACGGCTAACATCCTTTTCACGATCAATTTTATTTCCGCCGACCAAAACAAAACATAACCCAAAAAAAAAACACAGAAACAGAAACACAAACCAAAATGGCGCAACCAGGCCAACTGCCCATACACCCCAAAATCCAAATGCCACCTACCACCCTAATGCCCATACCGGGATCCGAACCCGCCCAATCGACCGCCTTGAAGCGCCGCCGAGAGGACGAGTATCCTCCGGTGTTGGTGGGGCCGGAGCCCCAGGAACCCGGGGCCAAGCGCCGCGCCAAGGCCCAAGACGTCATCTTCAGAATCGTTGTTCCGTCGAGGCAGATCGGCAAGGTCATAGGCAAAGAGGGGTGTCGAATCCAGAAGATTCGCGAAGAGACCAAGGCCAATATCAAAATCGCCGACGCCATCGCTGTGTGTAACTCTCTCCTCGATTTCTTTTCTTTAGGGTTTCGTAATTTTTTTACTGTTGTTTTGGGTTTTGAATTTTTTTTTGCCCTTTTTGCAGAGGCACGAGGAGCGTGTGATTATAATAAGTTCGAAGGATAGTGATAACGCGAGTACTGATGCCGAGAAGGCCCTGCAGCAAATAGCTGGGTTGATTCTGAAGGTGATCAATAGTGTTATTTTGTGCTTTCTTGGTTGTTATGGTCAGGTTGATATTATGAAATTGCAGGGTTCAAATTTCTTGCCTGATAGTAATTTTATGACTTAATTGGATTGAATGAAGCATTCAAACTGTTATCTTTTATAGTACGCTTGAAACCATATCCATATGCATAATTGCAGATAGTATTAAGTTTTCAGTTTTATGGTCTTTTAAATTGGGTTTATAAAAGTAGGAAATGGTTGACAATCACATCTATATTGTATAGAGGTTATTTGTGCTGAAAGTTGAGTCTTTACCTGCAAAAAGCTGCTACAAACGACCCCTCAGTTATCTCACCACCTGCTTGTTATCTTGAAGCATCTTAATTTTAGGTAGTTTTCGCCATGTAAAGAAATAATCACAACTACTAAGTGCTAGAATTTGATGTGTTTCAATTGGATTTTCAGAGTCCTTGTGTTTCTAGCTTAAAAGGGTTAAGAGGTGATTTTGGGTTTGTGAATTTTATAATGAAATGAATGATTTCTAAATGTATGCTATTAACAGGAAGATGATAGTGGTGCTGAGGCAGCAAAAGTTGGTGCAGGACATGTGGCTGCCAATACCATTAGACTTTTGATTGCTGGGTCCCAAGCAGGTTCATTAATTGGGATGTCTGGCCAGAATATTGAGAAATTGCGGAACTCCTCTGGTGCCACAATCACAATTCTTGCCCCAAATCAGTTGCCTTTGTGTGCATCTGCCCATGAATCTGATCGAGTGGTACAGGTGAGTTTGTCAGCATTTTGAATTCAAAATGGTGATGTGGCTTTTGGTACTTTTCGTTATTTGAGATTGTTTGTTGATCTTGATATGTAAGATTGAAAAACATTTTTGTGTTAACGGTTTGGCTTTATCTTACAGAACCTGTACTTAGTTTTGGCTCTACTATTTTTTCTCTATCAAGGTTGACTGATAATTGACGTTATTATTAGGTATCAGGTGATGTGCCTGCTGTTCTGAAGGCTTTGGAAGAGATTGGTGATCAACTAAGGTTACATTAAATTCTTGTTTACATGGTGTTCCAAACTATTCTTGCTCATTCTTCTTTTCTGAAGTCAATTTGCTTGACCTTCTATCAATTTAATGTTGTTTAGAGAAAACCCACCCCGACAAGTGATTTCCATCAGTCCAGCATATAACTATACAACAATTCGACCACCTCAAGTTCAACCGTACATGGACCCAACTTCAGGTTATTCCACACTTTCCATATAAAAATAACTAAACATTACAAACGCCACCTTATTCGGTTCTATCAAGTTTTAATTTTTTGTCTCATAACCACATCATCTTTAGGACAACCAATCTTGCAGCTGAATATATAACCTTCGAGATGGTGATATCGGAAACACTAGTTGGTGGGTTGATTGGTAGATGCGGCTCCAACATTCAAAGGATCAGAAATGAGTCTGGAGCAATGATCAAGGTGGGCTGGGTTTTATCGTTAAGCATTTATAAGCAGTGTCCCTGGTTTAAAGTGGTTATTCTCATTTATGGTTCTCAGTCATTTGGTTTTTCCTGTGAATTACTTTGTGTTTTATGGTAGCTAATATGGTTTTGTGTTTTGTAGGTTTATGGTGGGAAAGGTGCTCAAAAACATAGGCAAATTCAGTTTTGCGGTAGTGCACAACAGGTTATCCATATATTTTTTTTATACCTTTCTTGCCAATTTGTTGTAAAAACCATCACTGAGTCAGTAAAAAATGTTGTGTTAAAGCCACTGTAGCATGGACTGAAGACTGAGTGGTGGATTGTAGTTTGTCATTTATCTAAGTGCCATCATTAAGAAAACAGAAAATTGAAAGAATACATTTTATACAAATTCTTGTCCAGAAATAAAGTCGTTTTTAGTAACTAGTTCCACTTTAGATTGTTTAATAAATTGTTGCCAAGAGAGTGCTTGCAGTTGGGTGGTGTTGGGCTGAATGTTATCTTTTAAACCTTCCATATTTCAAAACACTACCAACAAGTTAAATTAATTTTTGAAATGCAAACTTTGTAATTTGAAAAGGCTTAGGTTGCTTAGTTGAGAAACAAGTATGCTGGTATTTTATTTATTTATTTAAAATATATGGACTTTTCATTCACACAAAATCTTTGGTTGTGTACCAGGTGGCACTGGCAAAGCAGAGGGTTGATGAGTACATATATTCTCAGCTGATACAACAAGCTGGTGCTCAACAGCCAGCGTAAGTTTCTTGCGTTAATGCTTTTTTCTTTTTATCCACGTCTCCATTCGGCTGTCACGTGTTGCTAGCATATATAACATGATTCTAGAAGAGTGATATTGTCGTCCTCTCTCTCTCTCTCTCTCTCTCTCTCTCTCTCTCTCTCTCTCTCTCCAAACTTCTTACCGAGGATGTATGAGTTTAGTTGCTCTATTTAGCCTATTTCTAATCTAATACAGATGTTCTATCCTGTTTACAGTGAAAGATGAAGCAGGAAATTCAGATCTTCGTCTTCCGTCTCTACATTCAGCACCACATAATCAGTTCCTGTTAACCGCTGACCCTCAGTGCTTCATAGCGAATTTATGAATGTGAGTCATGCAGTTGGATTGCCTGGAAAAAATGATGTACCAGATCATGGAAATTTGGCAATATACAGTAAATCTTGTTTGTAATGATTGCGTTTGCAAGATATTTGAAGAAGGTCAAAATCTTTTAGATGTCCGAGTGTTACTTGTAAATTCATAAGGCTTTAAAAGATAGGTCTGGTGTTTGTGCATTTTGTTGGGTTAAGAATTCAAATGAAGTTGGTCATTTGAGGATGACAATATAAATAAATAGTAAAACCTTCGTATGGGAAACTAATTACAGATCTTTCAGCATAAAAACCAGGGCTTTCAATTGAAGAAACTCAACAGGGTCTTTGTATATTAAATTACTTCCATAAAATTCTTAAACTTTACCCTTTTTTCTCTTCTCTACAAGAAAATTCATGATTTGAATGGCCGAATAAATATAGTATTATGATAAATGTAGTGCATATGTACACCATTTCTATTTGTTGCTTGAGCAATAGACAGGTTCTTTCCAAGTGAAACTTGTTAATGACAAAAGCAGCATGATGCCAACAAGAGGAAAACCATAAATCTATTGTCATGCTACTATAAGCCAACCATAAATCAACAACACAAGGTTGTGCCTCTTGTAGTTCCATAGAGCATCCAAAGTTCGTTGTATGAGTTGGAAAAAAAAGAAAAAGAGAGCGGTCTAGTGATACTACTTTCTCAATATTGAAAGAGGTCCCAGCCAATTCGAAAAAATCATTCCCCAATGATTGAAAATAAAGAGGTATTGTAATATTAGTTGGAAAGCTAAGAATTTTTTAATTTTATTTAAGTATTTGAGATCGAATGATATATCTTTTTAGTGGTATTTCTTTTTTCAGTATTAATAAAAAAAAAAGTTATCTATATATATAAAGCAAAAGGCAGAGAATGGTGAAACATTCAAAATGCCAGAAAATACCTTTGGTTAATACAATTAAGAATTGAAATTATTAATTGAATGAAGATAATATGGTAAATTCACATTATATATATATATATTTTACATTATTGGTCCTTATATTACACCTCACACATATATTTGATCCCACCGTGAGATTTGGTTAAATTTTTTTGTTAAATTATTGACATGACACATATGTGGTGCACACATAGCCAATGAGAAAATGTCAAGTGGATCTAAATGAAGAAATGTTTTTTTTAAAAAAAATAGTTTAACATTTAAAATCATTTTTTTTAAGGGAGAAAAATTTCAAACAAATACATTTTTTTTATTCAAATCCACCTGGCATGTTATTAATGGACATGTAGGCTCCATATACATGTCATGTCAAATCCATTAAGTTTGATTGAAAAACCCTAAACCCTTTAAAAAATAATTTAACATTTAAAATATATATTTTTAAAATTTTAAAAAGAGTAAAAATAAAATAAAATAAAAAGAAAAATCAGATAATAAATTCTATTTTTATAAAACACAATTATCTACTTTTTTTAATTTTAAAATTTCGAAAAAAATCACTCACAAGCACCGAAGCGAGGTTAGTTTACCTTTAAATTTCATTTCAAAAAGTTGCGTTTGAATATCACAATGCTCGGACAAATGAATGGAAACATTGTCGGTGCCAAAGCCCAAACAAGCGAGAGAGAGAGAGAGAGAGAGAGAGAGAGAGATAAATACAGAACCTTGGAGCAGATGGAAAGATAAGACCCGTCAGTCTCACTATCACCACTCCACCCTGCAGCTCAGAGCAACCAACAACCGATCAGTGAGAGTGGAAATATTACATCAACTTTTCATGGATGTAGTAATTATCATATCTTCTTGAGTTTCAGAGGCGAAGATACTTGCAAGACTTTTACCGACCACCGCTCCATAGCCTTGGTCAACGCCATGTAAGCCGGTAAGCAATCTATATTTATGCGGCCAAGCCCTTACAGCCCGTGTGGAAGTGAACCTATGCTTATATGTTATTCCTAATTTCTATTGAGCTTAGTGCCGCTTATTATAGATCTATTTATAATTAGAAGAAATTCATGTTTAGAAGGATCAGAAAATTCCCAGAGTACTAATTCAGAATTTGGCTCTCTCTGTTTTGATCAGTGGGTGAAGAATCTTAAAGGCGTAGCTTTTGATGGAGAAGATGTTGGATGAAACCAATTGTGAAGTTCTTCGGCATAAAGTAGATTGGAGAACCATATAAAGAAAAACGTACTAATCTTTCTTTCTGCCTCCGATCCCACTTTGTTTCGTCAGAAAATGGAACTTAGAATGAAGTCTATGAACGCATCTTTGGTGAGTGAGGCATCTTTCATTGGACTAGTTGATAAGAAAAAACACAAAGATGCAACCCTTCAAGCAATAGAGGACACAGAAAGCAACTCATTCTTTGGTAAGGATGAACACATCGTTGGAAGAAAGGAGGAAGTATCAAGTATAGTTGCAACCTTGATTATCTCCAACAGTCAAGAAAGTATTTTGGTTATTGTAGGAATGGGTGGTGTAGGAAAGATAACTTCGGATGGGTTAGTGTACAATGAACCTGACCGAGAAAAGATATGTCGTCGTCCTTGATGACATTTGGAACAAAAATGAACAAAAATGGAATAGTTTGATGAGTTGTTTGTCAAAACTCTATTTCGCTCGGGGGGGATCACCAAGATTGTCACTAAACCTTCTATGAAACAATGTTTTGCATATTGCTCAATGTTCATGAAAGATTTTAATTGGTGAGTTGAAACACTTGAGGTATTTGGATGTTTCTAGAACCAGTATCAAAGCACTTTTCAATTCTATTGGAAAATTTTGTAATCTACAAACATTGAGGATGACATATTGTTTCTCACTTGAAGAGTTTCCAAAGAAATTGCAAAATTTGATCAACTTGAGGCACATTTAGTTTGATGGACATATGAGATTTCATGTTGGTGTGGGGTGACCAACTAATCTCCAAATATTATCTTAAGTTACAGTAATGGGAGGGGTTGAGAAATATGTGCAACATGAAGAAGCATTGAAAGAAAATTTAGTGGGAAAGACAAGCATATACATTTGAAGATTTGTAAGGGACACAAATAGTCTAAGGACCGACAAGGAGGATAATGTATGAGCAAGGAGACAGGGGCTTTGTTTCCAGTCTTGAAGACATTCAAATTAGTGAATGGGCCACAGAACCCCATCTCTCCTGAGGATTTGAAGATAACTTAGTGAATTGAGGGTTGAAGCATGTGATCGATTCACGAGTCTACCAGTGAACCAGAATCCCATACTTCCTATGACTCAGAATTTACTGTATTCCAGATGACAGAGAATACATGATATGGTTAAACCATTGGAAGTTGGAGAATCACTAGAAGGTGGCGACACAGTGGTTGTTTGAGAACCTCCGATTCAGGTAAAGGAGTGTGGCATCCAGCTAATAGTGCAGGAGGAAGAAGAGAATATTAATACGCAACATGACACCAGGGATCCTTCTTATGCAAGTGTCATTGATGGAGATTTGGCTCAAGACGAGCCAGGAACATACTTGTTCTTCCCTAGATGGAAGCCAATAACAGATCTGATTTGGTTCGATAATCTCTTTGGGGCCTCTGATGAAGATACAGGTGTGGTGTTTACTAACACATTTTATTTTACTCCAACTATTTCTGAACAAAAGAGAGAATATAAAACAATGACACCCCAGATAAATTAGCATCATGATGTATTTTTATTTTAATCTAAGCTGTTGATAGTTAATGCAACATGCCTGAAACACTTCTGTTTCATTTCAAAAGATTTCCTCTAGTGTTTGGGAATTTTTCTTTTATTTGTATATGTTTTTAAGAGAACAGCAACCGGATGATCAAAAGCTTGTTTATCAATGGTCCTCTTTTTTTTTTTTTTTTTTCCTCCTTTTTAAAAAAAAAAAAAATTGTATTTTCGTGTTCAGAATCTCGGGCTGTATGAACGTAGGTTAAATTATGATTTTTTTTAATTTGTAACAATGTCATTTTGGTGATGCCATAGGAATCATTCTGTTCTGGTTGCAGACTGATGATTTGTGTCAATAACGACAAGCATAAACTTAAGCATTCTGCTTGGAAAATCTCTCATATATGTACTTGTTCAGTAAGACTATTCAATTCAAAAAGGAAACTTAACAATTTTGTTATAAGGGTTTGAGTTGCCTCCATAATTAGAAAACCATAAAATTTTGCTCAAACTGTGGTGCAAAATATTGGTCAAATTGGTTGCTTTTGGTAATGGCCCTGAAAATAATTCTGCCACCATAGAATAATCAACAAAGGATTGTCAAAAAGGGATAATCTGCGTATAGGGTAAGGTTTTCCCGACAGTCCTTTTCGTCAAGCTCAACAAAAGAAATTATGAGGCCATCTTTTATCAAAAGACTGACAATATACCTTTCTTTTGCATGAGAGCTGCACTTTAAGCTGTTCGTTCTTCGTTTTCACATCATAAGGCTCTTGAAGGCTCAAAAAAAAATGTAAGGGGCTGTTTGATATTCAATTTGAATCCAACTTTTTAAACTCAAACACAGAATTTGAGTCCAAAACAAAGAAAGTTTGTTTGGTAGCCCTATTTTTGAAAACTCAAACTCAAACACAACTCAAAAATACCATAATTATTAAAAACAAAAACTACCTGTTTTTTCAGTTTTTTTCAAATAACTCTCTCCTCTCTCCTCTTTGCCCCTCTCTCCTCTCTCCTCCTCTTTGCCTCTCTCTCTCTCTCTCTCTCTCTCTCTCTCTCTCTCTATTTAGATTTCCAAACATTTCCGGCAGAATCAACATTGCACTGATAGTCAATTTAAGGTTTTCTTTATTATTGAGTCGACGGCTAAAAGTGACTGGAGGTGGCCGGATTTTAAGGTTTTCGTTATACTTGAGTCTCTCTCTCTCTCTCTCTCTCTCTCTCTCTCTCTCTCTCTCTCTCTCTCTCTCTCCTCCTGTCAGTATTTAATTTTCACATCTCTCCTCTCATAGACACCACAAAGGGCAGTTTGTTTATGAAAATTTTTCACCTCTTCCATGGCTCTTGTGAGAAAAACTCAAGGGGAAACCTCCTCTTCCAATACTGTGTGTCCTTCTCATCGATGCAATAGTTATCACGTGTTCATGAGTTTCAGAGGCGAAGACATGTAATGCCTACAAGAGCAAAATAAGCATAAAACTAATTAGATTGGATTGGATTGGATTGGATTGGATTGGATTCTCATAAGCAAATTTGTCATCCGATCTAATCATGTTGGTTTTGAAAATTACAAATCCAATCCAATCCACCAAATCATCGAAACCAATTGAAATTAAATTAAATTTAATTGGATTGTCGGATTGAACAGATTGGATTCAATCTTGTACACCCATAACAATCAGCATAAGTTTCCCCCGTTAATGCTTGTGTCCTTTTATCCACGTCTCCATTTGGCTGTCACATATTGGTAGCGTATATAACATGATTCTCTCTCTCTCTCTCTCTCTCTCTCTCTCTCTCTCTCTCTCTCTGTATATATCCCACTATTTAGCCTATTTCTAATATAATGCAGATGTTCCATCCTCAGTTTACAGTGAAAGATGCAGCAGGATATTCAGATCTCCGTCTTCCTTCTCTACATTCAGCACAACATAATCATTTCCTGTTAACCGCTGACCCTCAGTGCTGTTGGAAAAACAATAATCAATGACTATTTAATATTAACAATATCAACGAAATAAATATTAACTGTAATACAGAATACAGTAAACAATAACAAATAAAACTAACTTGGATTCGAGATAGAGACTTGAAGATTTGATGCAATGTCCAGTAATTTCACCCATTCTCGGTACTTGAAGTTCTATATGCTTGTAGAATACTTTTTCTGTTTTTTGTGCGTCAAACGAATGATGCTTTGTTTGATTTAAATAAACTTATGAAACCTTATCAGAAGAGTCACAACGGTTAGAAAATTAAATATTATATACTTTTATATAATATTCAAAGCCCAAATAGTTTTTGAAGCCCAATTGGCTTCCACTTGGCCCACTTCCATTTACTAAGTGCCGAACTTCCACACTTAATAAAGACCTCACTCTTTCTACGTGCTTCATAGCAAATTTATGAATGTGTGTGTCATGCAGTTGGATTGCCTGGAAACAATGACGTACCAGATCTTGGAAATTTGGCAATATACAGTAAATCTTGTTTGTAATGGTTGCGTTTGCAAGATATTTGGTCACAATCTTTTAGATGCATAAAATCCTAGTGTTATTTGTAAATTCAGAAGGCTTTAAAAGACAGGTCTGGTGTGTGCATTAGTTGGGTGAAGAATTCAAACGAAGCTGGTCATTTGATGGTTCCAGCATTTTGGTCAGCGAGAGGATGACAATATAAAATGCGGAGTTGCGCACAAAAACCAAACAGATATTTCAGCATAAAAACCAAGGCTTTCAATTGAAGAAACTCAACAGGGACTTTGCAAATCAAATGACTGATACAAAATTCTTAATCCTTTACCCTTTTTTCTCTTCTCTACATGAAAATTCTTGATTTGAATGGCCGAATAAATATAGTAGTATGATACATGTAGTGCATCTGTACACCATTTCTATCTGCTGTTTGAGCAAGTTCTTTCCAGGTGAAACTTGTTAACGACAAAAGTAGCACGACGCCAACAGGAAAACAGGGGCTGATAAGGCAATACTAATGCACCATAATAATATATAAATCCATTGTCGTGCTACTACAAGCTAACCATAGATCAGCAATACAAGGTTGTGCCTCTTGTAGTTCCATTAGAGAATCCAAAGTTCGTTGTATGAGGTAATCCAATCCAATGAACATGCTAGACTGACAAATAAAAACCTAACTGGCTCTCAAACAACCTCTCTGGTATGACCATAGCATTAGAACATGACAGAGCTAAAGAGAAGGGGCAAGGAAAAAGAAAAACTGCAAAACAGACACAGGTTAATCTATTTGAACTTGAGAACGCCTTTTGAAGAAAGAACTGCTCAAGAGTTGTGAGCATCAACCAAAAAGCAAAAGAATTTTATTGAATTAAAAACAGTAAAACGGTAGATTTATCATTTGCCCATGAATTGGCCCTCCTGAATATTCAGATGAAGAGAAAAACTTACATAGAGAAAAGGTTATAGAATGAACATCAATCAGGTAAGAATTTTCATCCCATGAGAAATGCTAACGCAATTGTAGTAGTTGAAAATCTATAAATCATTCTGTCAGCTGTATGGTGAAAAAAAATTTGGACTAGAATATTCAATTCCAGAATGAACCCAAAAAAAAAAAAAATTTGACAAAACCATTTCACAGATACTATAAGAGCCATGTTAACTCACAAGCACAGCATACAAAGAATACACCCTTTAGCACTGCTCGATGACACTAGATTCTTCATACCATCTCAAATTAGCATACATATGCATCCGAATATCCACAACTACACATACCCTACCCTTCCTTTCACTTGGATTACTCACTTCTTTTTTTCTTTACACTTTTGGCTGTGCTTTAACAATAATTTTACTGAAAAAGCTAAGCCCAGAACCAAGAAGAGCAAGGGACCAGTATTCAACTTCTAAAGCTAAAAGTCATAGACTGAAGAACTAATTCACTTAAATTATAATTCTTAATAATAGAGCTCCCCTACCTTATTCCTTCACAATTCTAATGCATGTAGTCTCTCAAATTCATACACATTTGTTGCTAAATAAACAGAGATACAAGTTCATGCAATATATCAGGGAATAATTTGGGGTAAAATCCACAAACAAAATACATACATATTGCACATATGGTTTGAAACTTTGAGACAAAACACCAAAGTATCAACCCTAGCACAAAACCCACACAACACAATCTCTGCCTTCCCTTCCATTGATCATATCAACTTGAAAAGAAAAGACCAAGCTTGCTAGAGATCCTAATCTGCCCAGTGCAAAATTTGAGGAAAATGAGAGATTTCACAGACAAAAGAAACTATATTTGAAGCATAGCAACTCTGAATTACCATATATTTCTCGACACATAGCACAACAACTCATTGCCTCCAACAACAAACAAAAAAGGATCAAAATTGAATCCAATCCTAAACATAAAAAGCGAAAAGAAATTAAAAACTGACTCTTCTAGTCGTCGGTGCTGTTCTTCTTCTTCTTGTTCTTGTTGATCAAATCATCAGGAACAACCTTGAGCAGCTTCCGGTCCTTGCTCTTGGCAATCTTCTTCAGCGTCTTCGGATTCGAAATCACCTGCAGCTTCGTCCCGGATCTCAAGATGTTCTCCTGCTTCTTCTTATCCCTCTCCTCCTTCTTCTTCCTCTTCTCCTCCTTGTTCTTCTTGATCTCGCCCTTCAGCTCGGCCATTCTCTCTCTGTACGCCCGCTTTATCTCCTTCTCCTTCGCTCTCTCCTCGAAAGTCGTCCCCTTATGGCTAACCTGCGTCGCCGACGCCCTCTGCTTCCTCGGCTGCTTCCACTTCCTGCCGGAGACTCTCCCGGCGATCACACCGTCGTAGCTCGGCTTCCCGAAGCTCGGCTTGTCGGGATTGTCTGACGAGGGTACCGCCGACCGCTTTGACGGAGGTAAACACGTGTCGTCGATTTCCATTGCAGCACCGACAGGGCCAAAGACTAACGCATCTTCGTTGGCGGTGGGTTCGGGGTTTCTCTTGCGCTTGTAGGTTTTGCCGCCGAAGCCTTCGTCTAGGCGGCGGAAATCGATTGTGCAGGCCATGGATGAACTAGGTCTTTAGTCTTGTGCCGCCACAAACACTGGATGTAGGTATTTATATGCAACGATTTTTGTTTTTGAGTATTTATATGCAACAAATTAGAATTTAGCAACGTTTAATGACATTTCATTTTACTTACCAAAAGCCAATTGTATAATAATAATATTAATTAATTAATTAAAACTTGTAAAATTGCAAAATAATCTTGACAATTTCTTAAAACATTAAAAACCACTAGACTATTTTATTTTCAATTAATAGGGCATTCACATACAATTTGTTGAAAAACATATCTCATAAGAAATGCTTTTTGTTTTNTTTCACTAGTAGATCCTCACATCAAGTAAAAAATTTAAAACAAATATTTTTCTTTGAGAGTAACTCATTTACAAACTTATTAGTAAAACTAGGGTTGGGCATTGAGTTGGAAAATCGAAAAAGCCTACTGAACCGAATTGACTGGTCGATTTTGATACGGTTTTTCCATATATTTATTTAAAATCACTTTGAAAATTGAACTAAATCGGCCTAATTTGGTTTTTTTTTTTTGTCGAAAATGCAATTCATTGCAAACCCCCAAAGGGATAGAGAACAGTCCAAGTAAAGCCGAGCAAAAGCAACGGCTAGAAAAGTAACAGGAACAGAGTTAGGTAAAACTAGTACAGTATAGCATGAAGATCATGTTCTCGAACCAAAACCTAAAACGTCAAAAACCAACAAAAAGGCATTTAGCCCACATAAAGGCATATAGCCCACAAAGAGGCATAACGTCCACATTCAGCATTAAGCCCACATTAAACATAAAATAGATAAAATAAAACACAGAAAACCTAGCTGCCGCCACCACCATCAAAGAGAAATCCCACCACTGTAGATGGACAAACCACCAATCACCACCATGAAGAACCAAATACCGTATGTAAGAACCAAAAACAAAATATCTAAAAAGAAAGAAATATCTAGAAAGGTAAGGAAAATATCTTTTAGCAAAATGACCAAATTGCCCTCGCATATTTTAATGGGGGAAAATTTGGCTTTTTGATCGAGAAAGAATTTGAGAATTTCGCTTACGCCATTGCGTAGAGCGCGGCGAAAGGAGTTCGTAGACACGGAGTAGACCCGAATCGGAGCCGTAACGAAGGAGATATGGTCTAAAAACCGCGAAGGGCAAAATGGTAATTTGGTCAAAAAGTCAGATTTTTATAGCGCTCTCTCTCTTCTCCCCCGTCAGTTCTCTCTCTCTCCTCTCTCTCTCCTTCCGCGCGATTTGGGTCGTGCGCCCTTTCGCCTTCCAAGCGACGGCCCGGCCACCACAGGCCGAGCCGATCTCCGCCGTGGGTACCATCGGGTCCGCCTCCGTGTCGCCGTCACAACCTGACCAACCTCCACCCCAGGGCCGCCCTGAGCTGGCCAGAAAACCATGTTTTCGGCGGAGGTTCCTTCGAAGCCACCCGAACTTCCAGCTCAAAATTCTCCTTCGTTTCTCCACCAAATCGATCGAATAAGGTATGGTTTTTGAGCTATTTTTCGTGTTCTAGCTGATGGGTATATGGGCTTCGACCGATTTTAGCTCTAAGGGTTTCGATTTTCGACTTGAAATTTGGCCGAAATTCGGCTCTTCGAAACTACTATTTCTGGTCACTTTTTGGGGGTGGTCCAAGAACAAAAGTGACTCCAAATGGGGTGTTTTACCTAGGGTAGGAGTTTGGAGTCTTGGTTTCGAGATTTTTCGGCCACCCGGTATCGCTTTGGACACCCAAAGCTGCCCGTGCGTGCTGGAGCGCGTGGGCGAGAGTACTGATATAATT
>NC_047651.1:14257544-14259122 GCF_902201215.1 Prunus dulcis
AAAATTAAGTTTATAAAAGGTTTTATGGTTTTAAAGTCTAACATATACCCTATACTACCCAAAAATTATACTTTAAAAATAAACCCCAATAAATAACAACCCTAATCTCTAAACCCTAGACCCTAAACCATAAAACTAGAAGTGTTTTTATGACTCATCAAAACAATTTGGTTTTGGATGGTCATTTTAAATTTTTGTTATTCAAAATGATTTTTTCAAGGTTTATGTGGAAGAAAATATATCAATGACTTCATAGGAGTTGACTTTTCATTTTTCTGATTTATTTAAAATTTATTTTGAATATTTTGATATAAAAATAATAAAATATTCTTATCACAAAAACAAACCACGTCGGTGTTAATAAATTGTAGACGTTGTAAATTGTAATAGACGACTAAGTTGTTAAAATGGCGTCGTTTAAATGAGAAACCATGGCGGCTATTTAACTATCCGACGTAAAATATATATTCCACGACTTAACCGCTGTCATTACAAAGTACTACCCTGAACCCTTAAGAAATTGAAGATGTTGTAAACCATAAACGACTCAATTGTTCAAAGAACGTCGTCTAACTATCCTTTGACGTCGTATTTGTTTAAAACAAAACAACAAAATACGATAGTTTTTGACTTTATTAGGTCGTTGGAAAAGTATTACACGTCGGTTATGCAATTTGTATGTTTTTTTTTTTTTTTTTAATTTAAGAAAACCTCAACAAATTTTTACATTATATATTATAGAGAAAATTTGTACATTATACATAAATATCAAGTGTTCAATAATTGCCCTGTTTAATAATTTGGAAAACAAACTCTGCCCATTCATTCTGGACTTCATCAATGGCTTCTTGGGGGTATGAAGCTTCCTGGTTTCCCTTGGCATACTGCATAAACAATGACTATTAGGGTTTATAAATAAAAAGAAATTCAATCACAGACGACGATATTTTTCATAACCGGCGTAGTATATCTATTCAACGACGGTAATTTTACATGACCGTCGTTGATAATACAAAAAACGACGTGAAATGTATGAAGGTAATTTCTTCTTACCTTATTCTCAAACCCCAAGGAAGGATCCATGATGATGTCCCTCATGAAGCGCATCACATAATACCCGCATTCGACACTGCTGGGTTGCTTTGGTGTGCCTGAGAGAGTTTTTCAAATTACATTTTTACGTCCAGCTCGGGCTATGTGGGTATTATATATTTTTATAGCACTGTTCACGATGTTTTTCGCCTCTTCGTCGACCACGCGATGACCTGGCAGAGGATCCAGAAAATAGACGGTCTCCTTCTTTGCTCTTACAATCAGCAAGATCCAATGGCGGCTGCACAAAATTAATATAAAAACGACGGTTATTTACAAAAACGACGTATTATAATAGTTCACACGACGAAATAAAGTAGAAAACGACGACATTATATATTTATCACGACGACAAATAAATACCGACGTGGTTAATAGTTTCAAACGACTCAATAAAATAAAACACCGACGTGGTTAGTTTATACGCTGTCATTTATTGAAAATCATAAAAACAAAATCCTAAGGAGACTAACTCTGGATTGTAAG
>NC_047651.1:14259920-14262907 GCF_902201215.1 Prunus dulcis
AAAATAATTCCGCCGTCTAATTTGTAAACAACGACGGATTAAAGAAAAATATCGACGCCTGAAATTTTGAAAAAAAAATATAAAAGGCAAAGTTATGTGAACATACCTTGTCGTCATGCTTTTCTTCATCTTCTTACTCCTTTTCTTCTTCCTTCTCTTCTTCTCTTTTTTCTTCTTTCTTCTCTTCTTCTCTTTTTTCTTCTTTCTTCTCTTCATCCTTGGCATTATCATCCTCAACATGGAGGGATCTCACATCACCTCCAGAGCAGCTAGCTTTGTCAGACGACATTGGATTTTTGGGGCTTTGGCTAATTATTTGTTTAAGAATATTTGGATCAAAATTGGGAATTAATTGGGAAAGCTGACTCAGGAAATGCTCCCTCTCAGCCTCTACCAATTGTTTTGTTCTAGCCTCCATCCTTAAGGCCTCTTCCCTTGCCTTAGCCTCCATCTTTTTAGTCTCTTCTTGAAGGAGAACTTTTAAACTCTCCTTCAAACGGTCGTCAAAGCTAACCCTCTGTGGTTTGGGTAAATTGAAATACTGCCTTGGGGAAATCCCAGCACCTACTCCTCTCAATCTCCCAGGATGCTCGGGGCCCAAAGCCATGGTCAGCACATCCTTGCTGCCATCTACTCTGACTTTGCCTTCCGAGACTTGTTTCTGCAAATCATCCTAAAAAAAACACACGACGGTTAATTATATACAAACGACGTATTATAAAATTTTACACGACGCAAAAACATATAAACCGACGTTATTATAATTTATCACGACGGTAGTTATACCACCGACGTCTTATGCTATAATGACAGAAAACATAGTGATTCCTATGTAGACCTTTAACGACGTTATTTAAAAATTTTCGACGTGGTAATATCATTCAAACGACGCTAAAATGAACCACCGACGTCTTATGCTATAATTAAAGAAAACAGAGCAGTTTTTCCTATTTAGACCTTTAACGACGTTATTTAAAAAGTGTCGACGTGGTAATACAATTCACACGACGCTAAAATGAACCACCGACGCCTATAATTAAAGAAAACAGAGTAGTGATTCCTAATTAGACATTTAACGACGTGTTTTAAAAGTTTCGACGTGGTAATATCATTCACACAACGAAAAAATATAACATCAGACGTTAAAAGAAATTTTCACAGTTTAATAAAAATTTAAAACAGAGTGAGTAGGCTTACAATTAATTTTGCTTTTTCTGCCACCTTTGGATCGGGGATGTTACCATGTTTGTCCTGTCTAGCTCTCTTCCATAAGGTAGATCGATCAATTTCTACCCCATGCATGGTTTCCTCCAATTCATCCTCCAATCCAGCATATCCTTTTCGAGACAATCGATGATTGTACTCGAGTTTCTCCCTAATCTGTGCATGTTGAGAATGCACGGACTCAAAATCTTTGGAAAGCCTTGAAGCTACAAAGGCATCCCATTGTGCTTTCTCTATGAATTTATAAGTTTCCGGGGGATGGCTTAATTTCTCCTTGTCATTGGTGTATGGAAGGATATAATGCCTAGTTAGTGTAGACTTGAAATCCTTCCATTTCTTGGCAGCAGAAGCTAAAACAGAGTTCTTGCCCCCTTGACCTACGACAAAAGCCATGTCAACTGCTTCCCATATCTGCTCCTTAACATCCTTGGGGATTTGGGACCATTTCTTGTCCACAAGGGGAACTCTGGAGCGAGCCAAGACACCAATGTACGACTGCATTTCAATATGTGCTTGGCCAATACCTTCCCCCATTTTATTGTACTCAACAATTGGCCTCACTTTCTGAAGCTTTCTCTTCACAACACGAGGCATTGTGCTCATACCTCGACCAGTCTTTGAATCATCAGAGATGGTTGTCTGGCTGGTTGGTTCTGTCTCAGCAGATGATGAAGCAAACTTCATCTTCTTCGAAGACTTCATCTTCTTCGAAGACTTCATCTTCTTCGAAGACTTCATCTCCTTCGAAGACTTGTCTTGAGGAGCTACAATTCCAAGCTTCTTGGAGCCAGAATCTTTAGTTTGTTGTTGAGAAACCATTTTAACTGACAAAACTGCAAGTGAAAATATTTCAGAAAAAGATTAAGAACACAAACGACGGTTATTAATAAAATACGACGTATGATATGATTTTAAACGACGCAATGAAATAATCTCAGACGAAATAAATGTTTAAAACCATTATTTATATAACGTCGTGGTATTTATGTTCACACGACGTAAATAGTAATACACCGTCGTCTATATAAGGATCCAAAACCCTTCTTTCTTTCTCTGTGAATGTTTGATTGCGGATCCAAAACCCTAAAATACCACGTCGTGGTATTAACATTCACACGACGTAAAACAATAAGATATACTGTCGTCTATATTAGATACCAACCCTAGTTTCTTTTTCTTTATATTTTATCAAATAAGGGAAAAACAAAAACCATTGTTCAGAGAAATCAAACCTGCAATTAAACAAGCAAATAAAAAAAAGACTATAATTTAAAAAACAACTTTGTCAATTTTCAGACGACGCTAGAACGACTGACGAACCGTCGTGGTCTACATATTTAACCACGTAAATAAGAACTACCGTCGCCTTATTTAGTTGAGGTAGTTGTCTTCAAAGTTGGAAACTTTCCCTCTTTGTCTGTATATTTTATCAAACTTGGAAAGAAGTAAAATGATTTTGGCCAGAAAAAAAGGTAAAAAGATTTTTCAAACAAAAAACGTATGAGCATGCAAAACAGTAACCAAAATAGTGAAAATGAAAGCTTACCTTTTGCGTGCGATGAAAGCAAGAGGAAAAAGATCGATCTTTTGCGTTCAGAGACGAAGAAGAAGACGAGAGGAAGACGATGAGATACTCTGACGGTGCTCTGACAGGAAAAAAGACGAAAAGTTTTCTCTTGTAGATTGAAATTTTTAATCGGGTTTGGAAACTGTGCATGTGTAAGTCAAAAAGTTGCTAATATATAAAACGATTTCAAAAAAAT
>NC_047651.1:14266812-14298863 GCF_902201215.1 Prunus dulcis
AAATACTGTAACATACAAAAAATGTTATAAAAAATGTTTTTTATATATAGATTTAACGGAATTTGGACAGAATAGATTACATTGGCTAGCGGATACAAACACAAGGACCAAATTGGCCAAATTAATAACAAGGGAACTACATTGGCCGATGGAATAAAACACAATGAGCATTTTGCTATTTAAGCGGAAGATGTGTTATTGATCATAATGACAAATGGTGTTTTCACTTTTATGCAATTAATTGTTTTAAGTACCTCTAGTTTTTTTTTTTATACAAGCAATATTCTACTATAATCTAATTAAACTACAGTTAGGGGGATTTGAACTTGAGTACATAGTAGGGAACATATTCGCTCTACCAACTTGGCTAAGCCCGTATCTGTAATTATCCTACGTCTTTAAGAGAATATTACTTATTATCTGAGTTGCTTGATATAGATTTGAGTTTATGGTTTCTGTTTATGTTTAGTTAGCTTTTAAAGGCTTATTCAACACCTCATCATTTAATTGTTTTTTTTAATTTACTCATCTCTTATTTGTGCCTTATAACATGATCTTATTTCCATGGTTTGAATTCTCTTTCATTTTGACTGCAATTTTTTAGGTATGAGTCAAAGTTTATCAAGAAAATAGTTAAGGTGATCGGAGACAAACTACGTCGCACACCCTTAAGTGTTGACCCCAACATAATTGGAATGAATTATCGAGCAGAAAATATCAATTTATGGTTACAACATGGATCAACCGACCCTGACATACTCGTAATTTATGGGATAAGTGGAATAGGGAAGACAACCATCGCAAAGTTTGTTTATAATTCAAACTATACAAGATTTGAAGGAAGCAGCTTCATTGAAAACATCAAAGAAATTTCACGGCAACCGAATGGCTTGGTGCAAATACAATCACAACTTCTTTCTGAAATTTTGATTGGGAGAAAAGTGAAAATACACTCTGTTAGTAAAGGAATAACTGCGATTGAAGATGCCCTATGGTCTAGAAGAGTTCTTATTGTTCTTGATGATGTGGATCATATGGACCAATTAGAAGCAGTACTTGGGCTCGAATATCGATTTTGTCCAGGAAGTAAAATCATCATAACAACCAAGCGTGCAAAATTGTTAAAAGCTCATCAAGTTACTATGGTGCATGCAATTGAAACTTTGGATCCCAAAGAATCATTGGAGCTCTTAAGTTGGCACGCTTTTGGCCAGGACCATCCGCTTGAAGATTACATAGAATATTCCGAAAAGCTAGTGGACCATTGCGGAGGACTTCCGTTAGCTCTTAAAGTTTTAGGTTCTTCTTTATTGGGGGAAATGATAGATGTATGGAAAAGTGCATTAAACAAGTTAGAAGATATTCCAAATGGTGAAATCATAAGTAAACTAAGAGTAAGCTACGACTCTTTACAAGATGACGATGACCGAAAACTTTTCCTCCACATTGCTTGTTTCTTGATCGGAAAGGACAAAGATTACATTGTCAAAATACTAGATGGATGTGATTTGTACACAATTGTTGGCATTCAGAATCTCATCGATAGATGTTTAGTGACAATTGATAAATTTGACAAAGTACAGATGCATGACTTGATTCGTGGAATGGGAAGAGAGATTGTTCGTTTAGAATCAAAGGACCCTTGGAAGGGTAGTAGAGTATGGCGTCATATGGATTCCTTCAAAATCCTTGTAGAAAACAACGTAAGAAACATGTGCTATATGTAAGCATGTATATATGTTTTTATTTTTGTAAATGTTTTCCAAATGTTTTCCTCTTTCTTTCTATAGGGTACAAGAACAATTGAAGGGCTTGTCCTAGACATGCATATGATCCGTACAAGCAGTCCCATAAACTCAAACGTGAAAGTCTTGGAAACCAATGCATTTGCAAGGATGCAGGAAATAAAATTACTCCATCTTGGTCATGTACAACTTGACGGATGTTATGCAGAATTTTGTACGGGATTAAGATGGCTGTATTGGCTTAAATTTCCTTTGGATTCTATACCCTATAATTTTCCTTTGGGGAGCCTAATTGTTCTTGAAATCCATGACAGCGGCTTGAGACAAGTTTGTCAAGACACAAAAGTGTGTAACTACACTTTTCAATTCCTTTCACATTACATTAGGATTTTCACTTGATAACAGATTATATATCTATATTAATTAACTCCTCCACATTGTTTTCTTCCCACAGTGTCTTCCATTATTGAAGATCCTTGATCTCAGACAGTGTCATAGCCTTACTGAAACTACTGACTTCTCATGTTGCCCCAATCTAGAGAAATTGGTTCTTGTAGATTGTGAAGGCCTGGTTGGTATCAATGAATCCATTGTAAAACTAGAGAGACTTGCTTACTTGAGTATGAAGAATTGCAAAAATGTTAGGATGCTTCCTACAAACATCTTCACGCTAAAATTGCTTGAAACAGTTATTGTATCTGGTTGCAAAAATCTTAGTGAGTTCTCAATTGAGATGTTGTGGAACATGAAGTCTCTGAAAGTGCTTAAGACAGATGGAATTCCAATAGGTGAATTCTGGCCAGGAAGAAGTTTATCTATCTTGAGTTGTTTACAATCCTCCTTAGTAGAGTTGACTCTTGAGGGGTGCAGTCTTTCAGATGATTCCTTTCCTAGGGATTTTAGTAATCCAGCCTCGTTGCGGATACTAAATCTAGGGCACAATCCAATTTGTTGCCTTCCAAATTGCGTCCGAAGTTTAACAGGGCTCAATGAACTCTTCTTTTGGGAATGTAGAAGGCTCAAGTCCCTTGTGAGGTTACCAAAAGTAGGCCGACTGCACCTGGAATGTTGTGTATCATTGAAAAAAATAGCATATCAATCCGATCAGTTTCAAAAACACTCTACCTTCTGCTATCACAACGACAATCTAGTTGAATGGGAGTATAACTACAAGCTAGAACCCATTGGAAGAGTTGATGTAAAGATTATCGACCTTTTGGGCTTGTGCAACTTGGAATCCATGGCACGGATTCGGCTTCGAAAACCATACCAGTCAAGTAATGGTGACGATCTGAATCCTGTCCAGGTGCATGCGCCTCTCTCTCTCTCTCTCTCTCTCTCTCTCTCTCTCTCTCTCTCTCTCTATGATTGATTATAGGAAAAGTTGACTAATATTGTGTGGGATTTCCATGTCATATATTATACATTAGGGACTGTACGAACGTGGTATATTCAGCACATTTTTTGCAGGGGAGGAGGTTCCTGGCCAGTTCAGCCATAAAAGTGGAGGGTCCTCAGTATCTTTTACTGTGCCTTTACTTGATAATTATCACAGAATTGGAGGCTTGAAGGTCTTTGCTGTGTACACAAAACATGCCAATGATTCTCCTTGGGCTTTACCTGGGCCAATGATTACTAGAGTCAGAAATAAGAGCAAGGGCCTCAAGTGGATCTACGCCCCATCACACTGCGGTATTCCAGGTAAAGGAGAAGACATGACATGGTTAAGCCATTGGAATTTGGAGGAGGAGGTTCACTTAGATGGTGGCGATCAAGTGGCTGTTTCTGTAATTATGGAACCTTGGCTTCTGGTAAAGGAGTTTGGCATCCAGCTTGTGCAGCAGCTGCAAAGTACCCAACACAACCGTTGATCCTTATAATGTTGTATGTGTCACGAGTGGACATCCAGATCAATATCAGCCAGGCGTATTCTTGCTCTCACGCAGAAGTGTACCGATAAAAGATCCGATTTGGTTCAATAAGATCCTTGGAGACTCTGATGAAGAAGATAAGACAGGTGTGTTGTTTATTGGCGCATTTGATGACACCACTACTCAATTAGTATCACAATATCTATTTGTTTGTTAGGATCAGATCGGATCATCTAATTTGTTGTTCAAAGGTTAGTCCATATTCATTTCAAAAACAAGTTTCCTCTAATTTGTTTTTTATGTTTTCCAGACATAGAAGAAGAGCAAACAATTGCAGCAGCCAAGACAGACGGAAATATTAACTCCAGAGGCCTCCTCCGTGGCTGGAAGGCGCTCATCACTGCCGCTTGCTTCTTTCTCACGCTTCTCTTATCACTTGCTCTTCTTCACTTTCTCACAAAAAGAAGGGACGGTCCAAAAGCCGTGGATGGATGAATGTTTTCTACTGGAACAGTCGGATTGAGTTGTGTTCTGCCTTCATATAAATTAGCATCAAACTCTTGTTTTGCATATATCCAATGTCTTCTTTCCTAAGACCAATTTCATTTCATATCAATAAATACATCTCCTTCTGAGGACATATATATATTTCATAGCAATGTTCATAGCAATGTTAATTTAGAAAATTATTTTCCGAGAGGAGCTCAAGAGAACCAAAATCTCAATCATCACAAATTTCATCAGTACCATATGTTTTGTTCGATATTTAGCTTAGTAGAGAGAGAACTTTCCAGCTAGGTAGTACGCATATTCTTCTTTACCAATAATTGGCAACAGTCTATGCATATCAAGAAAATACACTTCTATTTTTTTTAATACAACAAAGCTATGTTTCTAAAAGACAAGGCTAACGATGCAAAAATTGGTAAGGGAACATATATAGTAGATTGATAATTTACATCAAATTTCCAACAAAGCTATGCTTTTGATTTGCTTTGACAAATCCAAACAAATCAAGGGATGGATATGCTGTTTTTTTTGGGGTCAAAGAAGAAACTCTGCTTCTGTGTGCTAATTAGCCTAAGCGAGTTTCACATATAAACCCATAAGTGTGGCTTAAATTATAAAATTACCCACAATCCCGGACAGCTGCCTACCCACCTTACCCGCGGCCCCCACCCAAGTTCCATGAAGGGTACAGAAAAAATGGGCACAGAAGATCTGAAGTCCAACACTACGATCAAACTAGTTGGATTGCTTTTGTTACTTTCTGCCTTTTTTATCTTAAAGAAAAAAAATAACACAATGATTTCATTTCCTTGACTCAAAATAATTGCTTTTTAAGTCAATGGATGGATGATCCTTTCATTTGGTCATTCACAAGCTGCTTGTTTATACAATACAGTAAGGAAGTAGGAACCTCAAAACTTGATAGAATATTTAATTTCCACGCAGACAGTTTATTTGTTCACCAGAGCCGGTCCTGGGTTTTCTAAGGCCCAGGGCAAATTTTCTCAAGTGTGCCCCTTTATACAAATTAAACAAAAATAAAAATTATCAACTAATTAATTTTATTAAAATTATAAGAATTTACAAAAGATAAGGAAGAACACTTTGGGGCCTCATTAAAACCTTGTTTAGGGAAAACCCAATGGGACAAAACCCCAAACGAAGGAAAAAGAGTACCCCGGATTGTAAACATTGCATCAAAAAACGAAAACTACATATTTGAGTCTACATGCTTATCAAATTATCACAAAGCACAAACAGCAATTTTTCAACACTTGATCATTATTACCAAATGATTTTATTTATCCTATTAAACCACAATTCTACACAAAACAACTACAAGAGTCGAGTACAAAAAGATTCTATATGTATCTTTAAAAAAAAAAAAAACTTTCAAAGAAAGGCACTGGTCTAACTGGTGGATGATTTATTTTCCAACTCTGTTGGAGAAGAGGAGAATCACCGGAAAAAAAAAAATTGCTTGCGTTGCTTTGCTTGTGTTATGAACTGAGAAGGTTGAACTGAGAAAGTTGAAGGGTTTTTCCTTCTTTTTGTGGCTAATAAGAGTCTGTTTTGATTCCCCATATTTGTTGATTTGTTTTATATTATATTTTATAATTAATTAATAATGAACTTCCTTAGTCAATACGTTTCTTTTAGAGATTGAGTATAAAGACTGATTGGATTGATTGCCTTCCCTTTTCACTGACAGGTACAGGCAGCAACTCCTTTTGTTTTAATTTTTTTTTAAATACAAATATATACATAAGCTTTAAAAAAAAATTTGAGCCCCCCTCAGCTGTGGGCCCCGGGCTGTAGCCCTGGTGGCCTTGGCCCAAGGCCGGCTCTGTTGTTCACAACACCTCATCCATGGCATTTGTGAGAGAAATTTCACAACAAATCAATGGCTTGGTTCAAATACAAATACAACTTATTTCTGATATTTTGTATGGGAGAAAAGTAAAAATACAGAGTGTTAGCAAGGGAATGACTGAGATAGAAGAGGCCGTAAGCTCTAAAAGGGTTTTTCTTGTTCTCTACGATGTGGATCATATTAGCCAATTAGATGTGGTGCTTGGGATGAAAGTTCGGTTTTATCCAAGAAGCAAAATCATCATAACAACTACGCGTGCAGGATTGTTAAAGGCTCATCAAGTTACTAAGGTGCATGCTATTCAAACTTTGGATAACAAAGAATCATTGGAGCTCTTAAGTTGGCACGCTTTTGGCCAGGACCATTCCATAGAAGGTTACATAAAGTATTCAAAAAAACTCGTGCACCTTAGCGGAGGACTTCCATTAGCTCTTCAAGTTTTAAGTTCTTCTTTGTTGGGGGAAAGTATAGGTGTACGGAAAGTGCGTTGGAGAAATTAGAAGCCATTCCAAATGGTGAAATAGTAAATAAGCTAAGAGTACGTAAGTTACGACCCTTTGCAAGATGACCATGACCAAAAATTATTCCTCCACATTGCTTGTTTCTTTAGAGGAAAGGACAAATATTACATTGTTAAAATACTAGACGGATGTGATTTCTATACAATTTTGGGCATTCAAATTCTCATTGATAGATGTTTGATTACAATTGATAAATGGGAGAAGGTGCAGATGCATGACATGATCTATGCAATAGGAAGAGAATTTGTTCGCCTAGAATCAGAGAAGCCTTGGAAGTATAGTAAAGTATGGCAACATAAGGATTCCTTCAATATCTTGACAAAAAAGAATGCAAGGAAAATATTCTTATATGCACACATATATGTTTTTCATCTTGTTGTAAATATTTTCCAAATGTTTTTCCCTTTTCTTTTGTAGGGTACAGATACAATTGAATGCCTTGTCCTCGACATGCACATGAATTTAAAATGGTCTTGGTGCCAAAAGCCCAAAAAAGAAAACCAAAGCCCTAAACAAGGTAACCCATAACGTAAAACTCAAGGAAAACAGAGTAACAAAGGTCACAGAGTGAAAGGAGGACATGGAAGATTAAGGGACACTCTGTTTCTGTGGTCTACGTTAGCCTAATCGCTTTTCAAGTCAAGTCAATGGAGTTATCGGTAGGTTGTCTTTTCATTCATTAAATTCTGCAAATCATCATAACATGCTTGGCTTTCGATGAGACACCTGCAAACGCTAGTTTGTTTCTTGACCACTTCAAGTCGTCGATATCCATGGCTCTTGTGAGAGCATCTGATTCACAAACCTCCTCTGTTTCCAGTACTTCTCGATATTGTCGTTATCATGTGTTCTAAAATGGTCTTGGTGCCAAAAGCCCGAAAAAGAAAACCAAAGCCCTAAACAAGGTAACCCATAACGTAAAACTCAAGGAAAACAGAGTAACAAAGGTCACAGAGTGAAAGGAGGACATGGAAGATTAAGGGACACTCTGTTTCTGTGGTCTACGTTAGCCTAATCGCTTTTCAAGTCAAGTCAATGGAGTTATCGGTAGGTTGTCTTTTCATTCATTAAATTCTGCAAATCATCATAACATGCTTGGCTTTCGATGAGACACCTGCAAACGCTAGTTTGTTTCTTGACCACTTCAAGTCGTCGATATCCATGGCTCTTGTGAGAGCATCTGATCCACAAACCTCCTCTGTTTCCAGTACTTCTCGATATTGTCGTTATCATGTGTTCCTGAGTTTCAGAGGCCAAGACACTCGGAAGGCTTTCACTGACCACCTCTACACGGCCCTTGTCAACGCTGGATTTCGCACATTCCGAGATGACGATGAAGTCGAGAGAGGAGAAGGTATCGAGCTCGAACTGCAGAAAGCAATCAAACACTCAAGAACTTCTGTTATTATGTTCTCGAAAGACTACGCATCCTCCAGATGGTGCCTTGACGAGCTCGTCATGATCCTTGAACGCAAGAGGATCTCAGCGGACCATGTCGTTTTACCCGTCTTCTACGACGTGGATCCATCCGATGTGCGGAACCAGACAGGAAGTCTTGCGAAGGCATTTGCTAGACACCAAAAAACCCAACCGTCGAACAAAGTGAAGGAATGGAAGGAGGCACTTGCAGAGGTTGCAGATCTGGCAGGGATGGTCTTACCAAATCAAGCTAATGGGTAGTTTCATTCCTACCATTTCTTTTATTTACAAGTCTCTTTCTACAGTTGAAATACTGAAAATGGACTTTTTCTTTTTTGTAACTCCTTCCGACGAGTTACTAATGGAGATTTCATATTATTTTTACTTGTTTTACTTTAAAATGTATCTTCCTCAATATAAACTTAACAGTAAGAATATTCTACTATCCTTAAAATAAATAAATCAAAATTGAGCACATATTTTGAATTCCATATGGATGACACGTCTAACTCATTTCTCATTTAAGCAAATCAAACAAATCAAAGTTGGGTTGACGGATTGTACTATTGCAAGGATGTTTGATATACATTTTTCATTTGGATTGTAACTTTTCAGACGTGAGTCAAAGTTTATCAACAAGATTGTTCAAGTGATAGGAGAAAAACTAAGGCGTAGACCCCTAAGTGTTCCCCACATCATGATCGGAATGCAATCTCGAGTCAACGAACTTAATTTATGGTTACAAGATGGATCAGATGATGTCGGTATACTTGTAATTTATGGCATGAGTGGAATAGGGAAGACAACCATTGCAAAGTCTCTTTATAATACAAACTTCGGAAGATTTGAAGGAAGCAGCTTCATTGAAAACATTAGAGAAATTTCACAACAACCCAATGGCTTAGTTCAAATACAAAAACAACTTCTTTCTGACATTTTGAATGGGAGAAAAATGAAAATAAGCAGTGTTAGTGAGGGATTAATTAAGATTGAAGATGCAATAAGCTCTAAAAGGGTTCTTCTTGTTCTCGATGATGTGGATCATATAGACCAATTAGATGCAGTATTTCAAATGAAAGATCGATTTTATCCGAGAAGTAAAATCATCATAACAACTAGGCGTGCAAGATTGTTAAAGGCTCATCAAGTTACTAAGGTCTATGCAGTTGGAACTTTGACTCAAAAAGAATCAT
Source organism: Prunus dulcis (assembly GCF_902201215.1). Lineage (NCBI taxonomy): Eukaryota > Viridiplantae > Streptophyta > Magnoliopsida > Rosales > Rosaceae > Prunus > Prunus dulcis. The sequence continues at coordinate 14,275,945 of NC_047651.1, forward strand.
TGGAGCTCTTCAGTTGGCACGCTTTTGGCCAAGACCATCCTGTTGAAGATTACAAAGAATATTCAGAGAAGCTAGTCGATCATTGCGGAGGACTTCCATTAGCTCTCAAAGTTTTAGGTTCTTCTTTGTTGGGGGAAAGTGTATGTCTATGGAAAAGTGCATTGGAGAAGTTAGAAGTTATTCCAAATGGTGAAATAATAAATAAACTAAGAGTAAGCTATGACTGTTTGCAAGATGACCATGACCAAAAATTATTCCTCCACATTGCTTGTTTCTTTATCGGAATGGACAAAGATTACATTGCTAAAATACTAGATGGATGTGATTTCTATACAATTGTTGGCATTCAAAATCTCATCGATAGATGTTTGGTGATTATTGATGGATGGGACAAGGTGCAGATGCATGACCTGATTCGTGGAATGGGAAGAGAAATTGTTCGCCTAGAATCAAAGGAGCCTTGGAAGCGTAGTAGAGTATGGCATCATAAGGACTCTTTCAAAATCTTGACGGAAAAGAATGTAAGAAATATGCGTTCTATGTACACATATATGTTTTTCTTCTTGTAAATATTTTCGAAATGTTTTTCTCCTTTTCTTTTGTAGGGTACGGAAACAATTGAAGGTCTTGTCCTCAACATGCACATGTGCCCTGCTATAAACTCAAATGAGAAAGTCTTGGAAACCAATGCATTTTCAAGGATGCGGGAACTAAAACTACTCCATCTTAGTCATGTACAACTTGACGGATCTTATGCAGAATTTTGTACAGAACTAAGATGGTTGTGTTGGACTAAGTTTCCTTTGGATTCTATACCCGTTGATTTTCCTTTGGAAAGCGTTATTATTCTTGAAATGCAATACAGCGGTCTGAGACAAGTATTCAAGGGAACAAAAGTATGTCACTCTCTACCCTTTTCAATTTCTTTTTCATTTTCATTAGGCTTTTAGTTTGATAACAAATTATATATTTATAACAATTAACTCCCCGCATTATTTTCTTCTGTACATTTTCCCCTACAGTATCTTCCGTCCTTGAAGATCCTTGATCTCAGCCGTTCTCATTCCCTTACAGAAACCATTGACTTCTCATATTGCCCAAATCTAGAGAAATTGGTTCTAGTAGACTGCACAAGCCTGATTTATGTCCATGGATCCATTGGAAACCTAGAGAGACTTATTTACTTGAATATGAAAGATTGCAAAAAGATTAGGATGCTTCCCAAGAACATTTGTATGCTAAAATCACTTGAAACATTTATTATATCTGGTTGCTCAAATCTAAAGAGTTATCAATTGAGATGTTGAGGAACATGGACTCGTTAAAAGTGCTTGAGACAGATGGAATTCCGATAAGTGAATTATGGCTAGAAAGAAGTTCGAGTATCTTGGGTTCTTTACCATGCTCTTTAGTAGAATTAAGTCTTTGGGGGTGCAATCTTTCGGATGATGCCTTTCCTATGGATTTTAGTCATTTGTCCTCATTGCAGAGACTAAATCTAGGGAATAATCCAATTGGTTGCCTGCCAAATTGTATCAAAGGATTAACAAGGCTCCATGAACTCTCTTTTTACAAGTGTACAAGTCTCAAATCGCTTCTCGGGTTACCAAAACTAAGCGACTTGGATATCACCGATTGCATATCATTGGAAAAAATAACGTATCAATACCTTTAGTTAGAGTCTGTCAAGCTTTGTGTTGCAACTACAACCTAGTTGAGTGGGAGTACAGGTACAAGTTACAACCCATTGGAGTGTAGATGTAGAAATGATCAACCTCTTGGGATTGTGCAACTTGTTGGAATCAATGGCACCCATTCGGATGCACAAACAACGCGCAATTTTTCAAAATGATGATCCAATTCCCGTCCAGGTGTGCGCCTCTCTCTCTCTCTCTCTCTCTCTCTCTCTCTCTCTCTCTCTCTCTCTCTCTCTCTCTCACATATGATCGCAGGAAAGAGTTGACTAATATTGCCAGTTCTATTGCATATATATAGGGACTGTACGAACCTGGTATATTCAGCACATTTTTTGGTGGGAATAAGGTTCCAGGCAAATTCAGCCATAAAAGCACAGGGTCCTCAATATCTTTTACTGTGCCATTACTTGATAATCACAGAACTCGAGGCTTGATTGTCTTTGTTGTCTATATGAATGCTGGCTATGATTCTCCTCCTATTATCCACCACAATTATTTGTCACAAATAATAGTAAAAAATAAGAGCAACGGTCTGAGGGGGCGGTATTGCCCATCACGCTACGGTATTCCAGGTGAAGGAGAAGACATGATATGGTTAAGCCACTGGAATTTGGAGGATGATCAGTTACAAGGTGGGGATGAAGTGGTTGTTTCTGTAATTATGAAATCTGGGCTTCTGGTGAAGGAGTTGGGCATCCAACTTGTGCAGGTGCAAGAAGAAGAGAATCATAATATGATGAGTATTTCCACAGATTCTTCTTATCATCATCAAACATGGTATAATAAGCGCCTTGGGGACTCTGATGAAGAAGATAAGAGAGGTGTGATGTTTTATTGACGCATTTCATAATTTTACTCCAACTGTTTCCAAATATAAAACAAAATAATAAATGAATCTATATTTCGTTAGTCACCTATTCACAGGTCAGTCCCTATTCCTCTCTAATTTGTTGGGATTTTCACTTGTCTTGTTTATGTGTTTCCCAGAGGAGGTTTTCTCTCGTTTTGTATGTTTACCAGACGAAGAAGAAGAGCAACAAGATGATATCACAGTTGCAACCACCACAGGCAGCAATAACTCAGGCGGCCTCCGTGGCTGGAAGGTGCTCGTCACCGCAGCTTGCTTCTTTCTCACCCTTACTCTCATCACTCGGTCTTCTCCCTCACTCAGAAAGAAGCAACCGTCCACAAACCCTGGATGAATTGTATGTACATCTCAACAGCAGACTATCTGTTTTCTCTTCTTAGAAGGCAACTTTTTCAGGTAATAAAAGGCTCTGATTCTGCGGATAACCAGATCAGAATCATCAAATAATATACTAGCAGTATATTTAGATTAATAACTGGAACAAGTATGCTAGAGCGTTCCTGTTATTTTGACTATTCATTGGATACAAGCCCATTCAGTTTCTGTTTACAACAAAGGGGCTTCTAATTCTGTGATTGGGCCATGATTGGACTGATTACTCAAGCCCAATTCTCTTTTTAATATATGGCTTTAACCCACCCCAGGTTCTGAAAGCCAATGATCTTTTGCACATGTGGATTGCTGGAAAAGGCTGAAGTGAGCTGGATGCCTGGCGCCAAGTTCAAAACAAAGTTGTTGGGGCCGATCAGAGCTTAAACAAATATTAAATCAGTAAATATTCCCTGGCGCCCATCTCTATATCCTTGCTTTTTCTTCCACTTTGGGAATAATTAGCAAGAAGACAGATTATTCAAATGATGGTCGGCGATATCCGACTCTCATCACCCAGTCATCATCATCTTGGAACACTCAGCCTAAATTCTAAATCCTAAACCAAGAACCATAACTGTTTATTGCTGAACTGGCCTAAACAGGGTTTTTAGGTTCGATGTAGGGTTTTTTAGGGTTTTTATTCCAGCCCGATTGGGTTTTCATAGGCCTGAATCACAATTTAGACCCGATTTCACCAAATCTTAGCCCAATCTAAGGCTATCATGGGCCCAATTTAGATTTTTGAGCCCAATCAAGGGTATATTGATCAAAACATTGATTTTTCAGTTTTGTTTTTCTTATTTAAATCGTTGATTAACTCGCCCCACGTGTCAATTGGGCTAACTTCAAAAAATCATTAAAACTCATCTGTGCTTTGAAAAGTTCACCAAAAATTACTCCGAACTTGTAATCATATGTACTTTTATCTCGTTACGTCCAAATCACATGTACTTTTTGTTAGATTAATTGGCATTGACTTTTGTTAGATTAATTGTGTAATTGATATGGATTTTGTTCATATTTGATATGAATTTGTATAATTGACATGAATTTTGTTCATATTAATTGGTATATTATAAAGACTATAGTCTATTAGTTCTAGACGTAAAAATCTTATTTGTTTTTTAATTATGAATGACATTAGTATTGTTTAAATTCTAAGGATATTTAGTTGTCTGGATTTTTCTATTATTGAGTTTTTAGCCTTTTAAACATTGCTCCTCTCCTGAAAAATTCATGTTTAAGTTTCAAGCCCACTTAGGCAGATACAATCAAAACGATTGAAAATGCAATTTGATTGCATTTGTTGTTTTGAACTACATGAACTCTTAAAGATTGGATATAAACATATAAGTACACATTTAAAAGATTCATATATGGAGTATGAGATGCCCCAAAAAATTCTTTCAGTAATTGCTGGTAAAAGTTCAGGGTCGCCATCAGCTTGTGCACCAGCATCACATTGTGTCCCCTATTCAGAGTAAAGGAATACAATTAATCATTTTGTGCAAATAGGAACATAACTTTCATGACATATGAAGGAGGAAATTAAAGCAAACCTAACAAGCACATCAAAGTAGGGATCACCAATGGGCCAGGCCAGGCCAGTCCATACTGAACGGGCTTTGGGTTGAATAGGGTTGGGATTCAGAGAGGAGAGAGAAAATAACGAGTTGGTTTAGAGAATGTCACAAGGAGTTCATATGAATTTTTGTTGTATTTTTCTAAATTTTTAATTTATTTCTTGTGAATTTTAGATAATTTTATAGGATTTTAGTATGAAATATTGGCTAAGTATGAAAATTGGTTTTTCAGAATAAGAAAACTTAAGATAATTTTTGGTGGCTTGTATTCCTTACACATCAAATAAGAAAACTTGATTTTATGGGATTTTAGTATAAAGTATATATTCACTTAATGAGCCATCATTTTTAGCCTAAATTGTATTTTGCACTAAAGCCGATTTTTCATATTTTGATTTGGTGGGAATTTGATTTTCTAGTTTTTTTTTTTTTAAAATCCAAAAATGGGTACTTCCTTATTTACAATGTAAACTTAATTACATTGGGCTTTTAATCTGAAAACCCCTCATTTGATGACTTTGTAGTGAAATCCAATCATTAAAACTATGCAATTGTTTAACCATTCCCTTTACGGTATAAACTTGGGTACAAACTTAAAGTGACCAACTTCTTTGACCAATTGATTTCGGATCAAGTCAAAAACTTGGTTAACATCATAATATGGTAGGAGGAGTCATTGAGTGACTTTTTACTGAAACTTGGGCAACATCATAATAAGCTCCAAAAGAGGATATGGAAGGCTAATGAGTGGCAAACAATTAAAAACACTCAAACAAAATATTAATTAAAAGATATAAGTAAGGCTAATGAGTCGCATAATATGTAACACCCCGACCCCAAATTTCCCCAAATTTAACCTGTATTTAATTATTTAAGGGTATTTTAGTCATATTTTTAGCCGGAGAGAGTTTGGGACCGTGACTTGTATTTTTGGATAGGTCGTGCTGAGACGAGTTCATAGACACGTAATGGGCTCGAATTGGAGTTGTAACGAGAGAGATATGGTCAAAAGAAACCCAGTGGCACAACCGTAAATATTTCGAAATGGGAATTTTTATAAAAATCTGGTTTTTTTCTCTCTGTAAGAACCCAAAACAAAATATCAAAAAGAAAGAAAATATCTTAAAAAGGTAAGGAAAATATCTTTTAGCGAAATGACCAAATTGCCCTCGCATATTTTAATAGGGGAAAATTTGACTTTTTAATCGGGAAAGAATTTGGGAATTTCGCCTACGCCATTGCGTAGAGCGCGGCGAAAGGAGTTCGTAGACACGGAGTAGACCCGAATCGGAGCCGTAACGAAGAAGTTATGGTCTAAAAATCGCGAGGGGCAAAATGGTAATTTGGTCAAAAAGTCAGATTTATATACTCCTCTCTCTCTCCTCCCCCGTCAGCTCTCTCTCTCCTCGCGATTTTGCCCAGCAGCCGACCTTCGCTCACTTTCGACGTCGCCACGGCCACCACACTTGGAACCGATCTCCGCCGTGGGTACCGTTGGAACCGTGACTCAACCGCCGTTCTTTTCCGACCAACACCAGCCTCGGGGGTGCCGGAATCTGGCCGGAAAACCATGATTTCCGACGATGGTTCGTCCGAATGCCACCCGAACTTCCAGCTCAGATTTCTCCTCCGTTTCTCCACCAAATCGATCGCGTAAGGCACCAGGAGCCCGACAGAATTTTAAAAGGAGACCTCTGAGGGATCGAAGTAGCTCGGACCATCTGTGAGTGGACCTTCTTTCCTAAATCAGATTTCATAAATGTTTTGATGTGTTTATATATAAATAAGTCCTATAAATGAGTTTATATTGATTTTATATAAATAAGTTTTCAGAATGAATTTATTTCAAAAAGTTTCTTTATTTAGTCTTTGAGTAAGTTTTATTACGATTTCGAACATGATCAGTGCAGTAACAGTTCTATAAGTCGGTGCTGCTTATTTACCAGTTACAGAAACAGAGTTTGAGTTTTGAATCAGTTAAGACCGTAGCACGACTTGAGTTTTACAGTTATTATTCAGATATTTCTTTTTTAAAAGGACATTATTTTAAAACCACCTCGTACCCGTTTTTCTTTATGGTGATTACCCAGAGTCGGACCGATGTCTACGGACATCCAGTCTGATTATAGTTCAGTCAGTGCACTTGACTTGCCTCACGAGTTTCGGGGACGCTCGGACCGTGAGTGCCAGGATTTGCGGCTCGGCAGACTTGGTGTCCCGAGACCTGCCAGGATTGCGGCTCGGCTGACTTTATGTCCCCGAGACCTGCCAGGATTGCGGATCAGGCTGACTACGGTCCCCTGCACCCTGCCAGAGCGACTCGAGTTGACTTGGTGTCATCGAGGAATCTCCCGGCGGGACAGGCTGATCATAGTCCCCTGATTTCGCCAGTTTGCGGCTCGGGTAAGTCTGTGTGACGCCCGAGACCTGCCAGGGAATTGACGGAAATGACAGGGGTACATACTGGTGGTATTTTCAAAGGATTCTGAGTTTCTTTATTAAATGTTGATTTTCAGCTATTATAAATCAGTTTTTCTGATTTTTCGGACATAGATCCCTTTATATTTATTCAGTTATGAAAGGTCTGAGTACAGAGTTTTTATACGCGTTTGAGTTCAGTACTTTTATGAAAGCTTTGAATTCAGTGGTTTTTGTTATGAAACTTTCGAGCTTGAATATGACTGATATAGAATGCCTTGAATTGACTATGCGTGATGTAGAAAGTATGTATTCAGTTTTATTTAGTTAAATTTCTTTTTACAATGGGGGATATTATGTTTATGAGAATTGCTTTGAAGAACATTATTTTTGGTCCACTCACATTTTTTTCAAACTGTTTTTCGCCCCCAGGCCATAGAGGTACGCGGGATCCACCACCGGGCCAGTCATAGCTTCCGCACCACCAAGTAAGGTAGCGTTGTAGAAAATCCTTTAAACCCTGAGGACTTGAGAATATGCTCTGATATCCAGTCGAAATTTTGGTGTTTAGAATCGAATTGATTACTAGAAATATTCTGGCTGTTGGGTGAAATATTTGAGACTGTTTGACAGGTGAAAAATTTTGGGATTTGCCAAAATACAGGGGAGACTCTGCCGAATTTTCGGCAGAAGTCTAATGAAATTTTAAAGAGAAATTGAAATAAGAAGGGTGAAAAGGTCATTTGTGCCCGACATTCGCCAGGTGTCGGACACGCACAGGACTTGGCTCTAATTCCAAAGTGGAAATTAGGTCGGGTCCTGTCACTCTCTCTCTCTCTCCCGTCGGCCCTCTCTCTCTCTCTCTCTCTCTCTCTCTCTCTTCGTATCTCCGGCCACCGGCCGCGGCTGCGGTCGGGACCGGTGCCAAAAGGACCGGCTCGGCCCCGGCGTCACGACCCAGCCCTCCCCCGAGATCGGCCGCCGCTCCAGCCGCCGGAAAATGGCGATTTTCGCCCGAAACTTCGCCGGCTCCGATCTCCCTCCTTCGGCCGCCATTTCTGGCGATCAAGGTATGGAAATTCATCCCTTCTGCATGCTCTAGCTGATGGTTGGGTAGGAATTGATCGATTCGTAGCGTAGGCAATTCGATTTTCGAATTGAAAATCGGCCGAACTTCGGCCGCTGTAATCGGCCATTTCCGGCCACTTTTTGGGGGTGGTCCAAGAACAAAAGTGACTCCAAATGGGGTGTTTTACCTAGGGTAGGAGTTTGGAGTCTCGGTTCCAAGATTTTTTGACGGACCGTAATCGCTTTGGACACCCGGTCTGCCCGCGCGTGTGACGGCGAGTGGGCCAGGGTGGTGGCATGTCTTTGGGCAGTTTTGAGGTCCTCGTGCCGTCACGAGCGCGTAGGATTTCGCGGATCTCGCCTATCGGGTGTTATCCGGGTTCGATAGGATGGGACTGTCGGATGGTCCCAAATTTAATATATGTTAATCTGGGTAATTCTAGGATCGTGTAGGAATTTACGGATCGTGAATCGGAGCCCCGGATGTTCCGATTCAATAATTTAAACTTTGTATTTTATATTAACCGTTAGATCAGACGATCGTGAGCGATTCAACCGTCCGATCTGAACCAAACTTGCAGGACAAGTGTCCTATACCTTATAGAACCTATAGGAACTTTCGGATCAGAGTTTGGAGGTCGTGGTCCCCGTGGGCCCGTTTGACCAGGGTTAGGGTAGTTTGACCTTTGGTTGACCGTGAGTCTTCCGGAGTAATCTCACCGTTCCTAGGGGGATTATCTGGTGCTAGACTATTGTTGGGGTTTACGCAATATTAGAATATTTGTTTATATAAATATAATTATATATATGTTTGTACAAGGGTACAAAAGAGTCTAGAATGTCGGTTTGGAGTGCTATACGCACTACCTTAAGTACCTCCCCGGATTTTGGATTCACTACGAGTACCACCAAGTGAAAGTTAGGTCCCACGTGGCGTAGGTTATCCGGCGTTGGACAGACCCCATACGTGGCGTTGGTTGTACCGGCGTATGGGGAGATTGTGAGATACTGTGTTGAGGTCCACGTGGCGTAGGTTATCCGGCGTGTCGACAGACCCCATACGTGGCGTTGGTTGTACCGGCGTATGGGGAGATATGTGATATGATATGCAGGTCTCACGTGGCGTAGGTTATCCGGCGTTGAGACAGACCCCATACGTGGCGTTGGTTGTACCGGCGTATGGGGAGATATGTGATAGCATGGCATGGTCGCACGTGGCGTAGGTTATCCGGCGTGTTGACAGACCCCATACGTGGCGTTGGTTGTACCGGCGTATGGGGAGATTAGGTGGAATACAGAGAAATGAAATGAGGTATCACCTAAGTGTGGAATTAGGTTTTACGGGAGAACTACGTGTGGCTTGATCCCTCAAGGAGGGTACGTAGGCAGCCTAAGGTTATTAGGTGCAGCCGCAGACTAAATGTTAGTCATAAAGGGGTATTTGAATTACTTGGTAGTTGGTTGAGAATTTTTGGAAGGCCGAAGGCCATTTATGTAAATTGCATGAATTTATATTGTACATGCTGCCAGTTGGGAATATAAATTGTATTTTTATGCAGGTATAAATTTTGGGAAATGTCCAATTTATAGGGGAGACTCTGCCGAATTTTCGGCAGAAAGTCTCGGTCTTTAGTAAGTGGGCCCGGCATCGGGGTGATGTCAGGAATTTCAAAGGGTTCGTCCCGGGTTTGGAAAAATTTGGGGCGGTTCCTTTCATAATAGGTATTAAAAAACTCATAGCCCTCACACACACACAGGTGGCATGGTTCATTCGTATATAGCAGTCAAAGGATTACGAGATGTACAAAATTAAGAAAAATCAATATTTTTATGATATAGCATTTAGCATTTACAATTATGCTCTCTATGTTTTAGTTAAAATTTAGCTAAAAACACACAAAAACTATTGATTAATCATGATTTGAGTTGAAAAAACCCGAGCCTCCATTCTCTCTCTCTCTCTCTCTCTCTCTCTCTCTCTCTCTCTCTCTCTCTCTCTCTCTCTTGCGTTGTGTGTTTCGGAGAGGGGGAGGAGGCCACTCCTTCTCCTTCTCTCTCCCTCTCTCTTTCGTTTCGTTACCTCTCTACTTATTTTTCCCCTTCCCCATCTATGGATTTTGGTCTTTTTTTTCCATGAACGATATGAGTTTTATTTTTGTCTTTCAGATTTCACATACCATTCAGCTGACCCAAAGCTGAAGAGGCAAAAATTTAGATTTGAAAATTGAGCTAGTTCAAGCTCAATCTCAATGCGGGGGAACTAACTTAGTATCAGCATATAATGTGACTAAATATAATCTGAATTATAATGAATAACTAATGCAAGGGAAGTTCCCCGCAATCATATAAAGGAAGAAAAACAGAATACGCCGCCGAGCATAGCAGAATCTTCCACATGTTGGCCAATTTGCGTTACAAAATAAATACAATAGTATGATGAAGTAGTTTAAACATACTATCTGTTGCTTGAACAACGCATGGGTTCTTTCTTTTCAAGTGAAGCCTGTAACAACAACTTATGTGATAAATGTTAAAGGTTAGATTGGAATTAATAACACTCTCAAATTCCAACAACAAAATTCATAAAAAATCAAATCAGTTTGGATTTCCAGTATTCATCCCATCTGTAAAAGTCCAGGCAACAATTGTATGAAGTTAGATTGGGTTGAACTAGATTTAGCATAGTCCTCCTAGGTTTTGGAAGCAGTTGCCTCAGCATGACACTTCTAGTATTTGAGAATAGGGAGAGGTTTACTCAGTCCATGGTATGAACTGAGACTTTGTCGTTCGCCATTACTCAGTTTTCAAGTGGCCATATCTTTATAAAAGACAGAGAACTCCAACTACTCCTATTATTATTTTATGTTTCTGGACAAAAACAAACAACTCGTAATGACATTAGAAAGTGAACAATACTCATTAATAAAGGCCTACAACTTGTCACTCTCGCCAATTAGCTAATTGTTTACCTTAAAACAAGTAAAAAACTCTGGCCGCCCTCTAGACAAAGACATCTTTGTTCCATTTGCTTGATAAAAATAATTGCTTTTTAAGTCAATGGAAGCGCTATCCTTTCATTTGGTCATTCATGAGCTGCTTGTTTACCCAATTCAGGAACGAGGTAGCAACCCCAAAACCTTATAATTTATTTCCATTCAGACAGAGTGTTTCTTCACCACACCTCATTCATGGCACTTGTGAGAGCAACTCAACAAACCTCCTCTTCTAGTACTTCTCGATATTGTCGTTATCACGTGTTCCTCAGTTTCAGAGGTGAAGACCCTCGCAAGACTTTCACTGACCACCTCTTCACAGCCTTGGTCAATGCCGGATTTCACACTTTCCGAGACGATGATGAGCTGGAGAAAGGAGAAGATATTAAGCCCGAACTGCATAAAGTGTCAAAATATGAAACATATAAGAGAATATTGTTTGTGGGGATTTCTTGTGTATTCTTCTCTTCATAGGAGGTTGTATTTATAATACAATAAACCATTGTAGGTCAAGAAAAGTAATAACTCCTGATTCTATTTACAGTAGAAAATCAGGAATTAGAGTAAATCAATTGTATTGAATATAGGAATCCTGAGCGTGTAAGGAAAGTAACTGCGGGTCCATAAGTCACGTCACCACTCCCCCTCACATTGGTGCATAGATGTCGTCAATGCCCAACTAGTCCAGTGAATTGTGGAATGCTCTACTAGAAATTTCCTTTGTCAAAATATCTGCCAATTATCCTTGAACCTTACGAACAAAAACTGAATCACTTTAGCTTCAAGCTTCTCTTTGATATAGTGTCGATCCACCTCAACATGTTTGGTGCGATCATGTTGAATTGGATTCTGCGCAATAGCTATTGCAACCTTGTTGTCACAAAAGAAATTCATTGCAAAAATAGGTCGATACCTAAGTTCAGTAAGCAATCTATGTAGCCAAAGGAGTTTAAAAATTCTTGTAGTCATACCTTTGAACTCGGCTTCTACACTAGATAGAGCTACTAACTTCTGTTTCTTGCTCCACCACGTCACTAAATTACCTCCCACAAATATAAAGTAACCAGAGGTAGATCTTCTATCTGTTACACTCCCTGCCCAATTTGCATCTGTGTAACCATCAATATTCATATGACCATGTTTTGAGAACATAAGTCCTTTGCCAGGTGCAGACTTTAAATATCTAAGTATTTGGAGAACTGCATTCATGTGATCTTCACTTGGAGAATGTATGAATTGACTAACTACGCTCACTGCATAAGCGATGTTTGGTTGAGTATGTGACAAATAGATACCTTTGGTATCTTTCCTTGTTAGTATGTGATTCTGAATAATATGAGCGTCTACAGGTTTGCAATCTTGCTTTCTTGTGTATGTTAACAAGTCCAAGACATATTTTCTCTGACACAGAAATATGCCTTGCTATGATCGGGCCACCTCAATCCTCAAGATATACTTGAGTCCACGTAGATTCTTCATCTCAAATTTAGTAGCTAAATAGTCTTGCAGTCGAAATATTTCATGTTCATTATTCCTTAATAATCATATCATCAACTTAGATTATTAAAGTTGTTACCTTTCATTTCTGATGTTTGAAGAATAAAGTATAATCTGAATTGCTCTGCTTGAACTCATAATTCCTCATTGCTAAAGTGAATCGTCTGAACCATGCACGTGGTGACTGTTTCAAATCATATAGTGCTTTCTGCAACTTACACACTGCACTTGTCTAGTAAATGTTGTATATCCTGGTGGAATGTCCATGTACACTTCTTCTATGAGTTCACTGTGCAAGAAAGTATTTTTTACAACAAATTAATGGGCTGTCCAGTCCAGGTTAGCTGCGAGAGATAGGAACACTCTGACTGTGTTAAGCTTTGGTACGAGGGCAAATGTATCTGCATAATCGATGTCATAGGTCTGCGTGCACCATTTTTCCATAAGTCTAGCTTTATATTGTTCAAACCCATCTGCATCCAACTGTTCTTTTTCCTAGTGGTAATGTCTTGAGTGTCCATGTCTTATTTTTCTCCAGAGCCTTCATTTCTTCCTTCATTGCTTGATTCCACTTTGAATCTTTCAAAGCTTCAGTCACCTTAATGGGAATGTGAATAGCAGAAAACTGATGCACAAATGCTTTTAGTGGTTCAGCCAATCCTTGAGTGGACACATTGTTGGCAATTGGATACTTCGACGATTTGCTAATATCGGGAGAATACCAGTTTGGCGGTTTACCACGACTCTGCCTGAAAGGTAATTGGTATCTAACAAAATCATCAACTAAATTCACATGAGTTGTGGGGCTATTTACGTCAAGGATATTCTCAAGAGATTGGTCATCTTGTACAACAGAATGAGATGGGGGGTCTTCGTCTTCTTTCTCGGTAGAACCATAAGTAGTTAAATCATGAGACTTTTCAAACGCATGCGACCGGTCGTTTTAGTGTGAGGCCAATTATCGAGTTCTATTGTTCGTGGCGACCAATTGTTTTCTTCAAAGTGACTGATCATTTTGTCCAGGGAACTCATTGTTTGAAGCGACTGGTCATTTTTGTCAAAGCGACTGGTCGTTTCCATGTTGACGTTGATTTTTCCATCTTCCAGAAGGCTTTAAGGCTACACTTCGCTAAGTGTCTCCCCCTGAAGTGGAGAACTGGACACGGGTTCATGAAAATGTCTCAGACTACAAAAAAAATGACATCTAGAGTGACATACGTGTGTCGAGAATGTGGATGATAACACCTTATAATCTTTTTTATGAGTGTCATACCCTAGAAGAATACAACGAAGTGCACAATGGTCAAGTTTGCTTCGTTGGTTTTTATGGAGATGAAGATACGTCACGCATCCAAATACTCGTGGTTGGAGCATCAAGACAGAGGGCATGGGCCCGTGTTGAGCAAGCACTTGGATTGGACCGAAGTATGGAAGTCTGAGACACGAGAAGGCATACAGTTGAGTAAATAAATAGCCATGATGATGATATCATCACAGTAGTGGCGAGGAAAGAAGATGACAATATTTCCGTTCTACAACCACATTCTGTTGGAGGGTTTAAAGACAAGTCCTTTCATGGAGAATGCCACGCGTCTGAAAGTACATATGAAACTCATGGTTGACATATTCGCCTCCATTGTTAGAACAGAGGATCTAGATTTTGGCAGAGAATTGAGTTTCAATGTGTTTGTGGAAAGCTTTGAGCATAGTAAACACTTCATTTTTAGTCCTCATCATGGAGAGCCATGTCATACGAGTGCAATCATTCACAAACGTCACAAACCATCTAAATCTAGAAGTAGTCTAGATAGGGGAAGGACCTTAAACATCATAATGAATTAAAGCAAAGGACACTGTACTTTTATTCATACTCAAAGGATAAGAAACTCTATCACTCTTGGCCAAGATGCAAGTGTCACAATGAAAGTCTGAATCTTTAAAAATAGAACGAAAAAAAAATCGAGAAATAAATGTCTCATATAACCAAAAGACGGATGCTCTAAACAATGGTGCCATAACAAAATTTGTCAGTGCTTGTCATCGTATGGATGCGTTACGTTGTTTGCTCGTCCCATACTGAAGTTATCCACATAGTAAAGCCCCCTCTCTTAGCACCACGCCCAATGATTTCCTTGGTGAGAATATCTTGAAGAAAATAAAAAGTGGGATAAATTAGTGCACAGCAATTTAGTTGTTCAATAGCCTGGCCAATAGACATCAACTTATTGGACGATGATGGAATAAGTATTGGAAAGTGAAAGAGAATGGGAAAGACCAACGGTGCCCGCTCCAGTCACAGGGTAAATAACACCATTTGCATTAGCAATATTAGTACATCATGGATGAGAAGTGCTTAGAAAGTCATTCGGATCAAACGTCAAATGGTTAATCACTCCAAAATCAATAATCCATCCAGTAGCATTACTCGGGCCAAAAGTATGAAAGACAGAACCACAGTCACCTAAGTCGCTCAGAGTGCGGGAGTCAACAGAAGTTGTAGAGGGGAGGATGGATCTGGCAGGAGGATCCAATGGTAATGGAGATGTGGTGGTGGCGAGAGCAGCACGACCAGATCCAAGTGCAGCTTTCCGAGCTTTGTGTCCTTCTCACTAATCAGGACACCCATGCAACTTGTAACAGGTGTCCTAAGTGTGATTAGGATTCCCACAGTTAGTACACCCCGTCGCGTGGGTCGAAGCTTTGGGTCGAGGAGGTTCGACAGTCGAGCAGCCAAATAAGCTAATAACCGTGGCGTAAGATTGTATTTGAAGAGGTAGGGATACATAAGAAGGTGGTTAGCTAGACCGACCAATCGAGGTGTGGTTGGCCAGTTGGTGTGCCCTTGGTCCCCAAACTAGCGGCAGTGGGTGCCTGAGTATCCATCATCACAGCTTGTTAGAAATCTTTGCATCGGACAAAAGCATAGGCTTGCTCGACAGTGGGAAACGAAGCCATCTGAAGAACCATCTGAAAAATATCACTAAGGGCTTTGTCAAGGCAATCACCAAGCCATCTAAGAAGATATAAACAATGTCTTCTTCGAGATTCTAGTTGTGCTCCTTGATATCGGAGTCACACTTTATTTGATTCAGACGACGAAAATCGATTTCTTGCCACAAACTTTTGTGATTGTTGTAGTAGGTTTCAATAGAGGCACCTGCTTGTCAAATATGGTGAGTACGCCATTTAAGGTCATACACTTGAGATGTATCAGTGCTATCAAAGTAGGTTGTGGCAATGGCATCTTGGCCAGTCTTTGCGATGGGAAAGCGAATAAAGGTGCTAATCAAGTGAGGCTCCAAAGAATTCTCAGTGCATCAATTGTGGAAACGTGGGTCAGTCGAATGAGGTGGTAGAAGTTCACCAATGAGGTATCCCAACTGGTCTACATCGGTGACGTACATCTCGACAACTTATGACCAAATAAGGCAGTTGGAGACATCCAACTTGATGACAATTGTGGCAGCGGAAGCTTCATAGGTAATAGTCAGGGTCAGGGTAAGGGGCAGGATCTTCACATCGGTCATGTCCGTGTTCGAGGTCGAGTTAGAGTTCTGGTTCTGGGTCAAATTCTAGTTCTAGATCTTCAAGAACTAGGTCATCTGAGCCACTAGTTCAGCGAAGTTTAGTTGGGAAGGAGAAGCAGAATCGGTGGTGCTACCTTCTTGGTGGTGAAAAAGATCTTCATCCCCTATGATGGTGGCAGTGTGTAAAAACTAAGAGTCAGCAATTCCAAGATCGTCACTCTAATACCATGTCAAAATATGAAACGTATAAGAGAATATTATTTGTGGGAATTTTGTGTATTCTTCTCCTCTTAGGAGGTTGTATTTATAATACAATAAACCACTATAGGTCAAGGAAAGTAATAACTCCTAATTCTATTTACATAAGGAAATCAGGAATTAAAGTAAATCAATTACATTGAATATAGAAATCCTTGGAGTGTAAGGAAAGTAACTGCGGGTCCACAAGTCACGCCAACATAAAGCAATCAAACAGTCACGAACTTCTATTATTGTGTTTTTGAAAGACTATGTGTCGTCAAGATTGTGCATTGACGAACTCGTCATGATCCTTGAACACAAGAGGATCTCGAACCATGTCATTTTACCTATCTTCTACGACATGGATCCATCCCATGTGTGGAAGCAGATAGGAAGTATTGCAAAGGCATTTGCTAGACACCAAAAAACTCAATCGCTGAAGAAGGTGAAGGCATGGAGGGAGGCACTTGCAGATGTTGCAAATCTGGCGGGGATGGTCTTACAAAATCAAGCTGATGGGTAATTTCATTCCTTCTTCTTCTTCTTTTATAAGTAATTTCATTAATTCCTACTACATACTCCATTATATTTGTTTTCAAAGAATTTTATGACAGCATTAAAATATCAGAAATAGTAGTTTTCAATATTTCATGGCGCATGGGGTGGCACCACAGTGGAAAAGTGGGTCAAACTTTCCTCTTCCCTCCAAGTGCACCTAGGTTCAATTCACATAGGAGACCATCTTGAGGCAACCAAATGTAATACTCTGTCCTCTGCCTCCCTAGCGAATGAAAAAAATAAAAATAAAAATTTATTTCATGTTTTATTCTTTAGGGTGCGTTAATTATGAGTTTTCTTGTGACTTCTTTTACTTGTAAATATTGTATTCAAAGAACACTCATTGCTAGCTCGCAATAGAAAATAATGTTAAACATACCGCCTTCAAATAATATACTTTAATAGATCAGGACAATATGATTATTGTGCATTATCTGGTTATTATTAGTTTGTATTTCCTATGTAATTGGCACTTGCCTAGTTCAACGCATGCTTTTGAAAATGGCGAAAAACACTTTCTAAATAATCAAAAATGATTTTTTTGCATATTTTATTAATCATATATGTTTCACCATCATAAATAAAAAAACTCTCAACATGTTTCACTTACTCCATCTTAATGAAGGAAGTTGACGCTTCACTCCAAAACTAATTAGAAATAGAGGGAGTAGCCCAACTCTTTATAAGTCCTTGTAAAGTTTGCTAACTTTCCAATGCGGGACATTTTCACTTTCACATTCACACACGCCCCTGCACTCGTGGAGAATTTTCAAGCCTAAAACATGTACAACACATATTGGATGACGTGGAGTACGTGTGGTTGTTGAGTTTTAACATGTGGACAACCCGCTCTAATATCATGAAGAAAGTTGAGGTTCCACCCCAAAATCAATTAAAAATATGGGGAGTAGCCCAACACCTTATAAGCCCTTGCAAGTTTTTTTAACTCTCTAATATGGGACATTTTCACCTTCATTCTCACACTTATTACATTGAATTAGGGATGTTGGGTGGGTGTTAGTCATGGCAGGTAGTGTGAAGATGAGTGGCGGTCATGGCAGGTTTTGGGGATTACGGGTGTTGGGTTCAGGATGGGTGGCTATTGGAAATTCTCTTTTCCTTTTTCTTTTTTCTTAAGTTTTTTTAATTTTTTAATTTTATTTCATAAGATAAAAATTAAGAAATAAATCTCACTATAAAAAAAGTTTAAATTCTGTTTTAAAGTGGATACATGACAATATTTGAATGGGAGTATCACACGCTCACATGGTACATCCGTACCGTTCTATAATATCTCCACAGGAGGATGTAATCTGCATATTTGAATTTCTGAATTTCTTTCAGGTTGTCAACATAATTTTAACTTCTTTTATTTTATTTCCATGGTAGTTTATAATATACACTTATATGACATCACAAATGTTTGAATTCTCTTTCACTTTGACTGCAATTTATTCAGTACCAGTCAAAGTTTATCAAGAAAATAGTTAACATGATCGGAAACAAACTAAGTGGCACAACCTTAAGTATTGCCCCCAACATGATTGGACGCATTCACGAGTTATGGTTAGAAGACTGATCAACTGTTGTTGGCATACCCGTAATCCGTGGGATGAGCAGAATAGGGAAAAGAACCATCGTGAAATTTGCTTATCATTCAAACTTTACAAGATTTGAAAGAAGCAGCTTCCTTGAAAACATCAAAGAAATTTCTCAGCAACTCAATGGCTTTGTTCAAATACAAACACATACAAACACAACTTCTTTCTCATACGTTGAGCTATAATAAAAATACCACATAAATTAGTCCGCAGATTTTTTATTTTTTATTTTTTATATTTTTTATACTAGCTCTATTGCCCAACATTAGCAACAAATTATAAAAATATAAATGTACCAACAATATTTAAAGCAATTGAAATTGTATAGAAAACATGAAAGCTTTAATCTGCATCTACCCAAAACAAATCATAATTTTCAATTTGAAAATCCAATACTAATGCAAAAGCTTCAGTCAAAGAGTTAAAAGGTATTAAAGCAATAGCAGTATGGGAAGAAAACAACTTTAACCTACAAAGGCGTTAGATTGTTTTAAAAATTATAATTTTCCTTTTTCGTAACCAAATTGAAAAGCTTTTAATAAGGTACAATGAAACTAAAGAAAAATAAATTGACAAGTAGTAAAAGCAAATTAAATTATAAGTAAGAACGTCAAAAACGATGTCCTAAAGCCTTTGTAGTCTCCAAACGTGCAGGTACTGACGGTCTACAAGACTCCAAAATACGATCCCAAATACACAAGCTTGAGATCCGTTATGAGCACGTTCACATACAAATATGTCTCCAAGCAATAGCGGATCCAGGAATTTTCCTTGCAGGGGTCAACGTCTAAAAGGCAAAAAAATTCTACACAAAAGAGAACCCAAAAAAAAAAAAAGAAAAAAAAGAATCGATAGTATTACAATTTTTAATTAATAGAAAAAACCATATTACAATTGTCCACAACGAGTTTTCATACTCTGAAAACGTTGCATTATAAAGTCATTATCAATACAAATAAACACATCTTTCTCAATGTAAACAAATAAGCTATTACTCAACAATTGATCTCCCATTTGATTGTGAAGTAGACCTTTCACAATATTCATGGCAGAAAATGCTCTCTCCACAGAAGCTGTTGCAACCGGTAAAGTTAAGGCTAATGTGAGAAGCAAATAAACATAATTAAATGTTGTATGCAACCCTTTCTCCACCATTTTTCTTGCAAGACTACCAATCCCTTTCAATTGAGAGCAAATTTCAAACCAAATTGAATTTGGGGTTTGCTGCTGCCACTTGATGAGGAGAATGCCGGCGCTAGAAGATGATTCACATGGGGAGGCCTTCGGATTGAGTGAAAGTTGAGTAGAATTAGGGGTTGGGGTTGGGGATTTAAATGAGAGGAATGAGTGAACAACCCATTCCCCAATATGTTTTATCGATTTGCTGTGCTGATGTGGGTTTTTGTTTTTTTTAAATTTATAAACCTGAGCCAAAACGACGTTCTTTTGGCCAGGTTTTTAAAAAAAAAATTCACTTAAGTGGAACGACGTCATTTTGACGTCAGGAACAAAAAATAAATAAAAAATGGAAGTGCTGGCCAGCAAGCTCTCTTGGCTATGGCTGCTCCCTCTTTGGGGCATTTCATCAAACACCTTCTAGGCATTTGCAGGGGTCAAAATTTTCATCTCCTATGGTGGATTTTGGCTTGCGGGGGTCAATTGACCCCCCTTGCCCCTATGTGGATCCGCCACTGTCTCCAAGTCACATAACCATTGCCCAAAAATACTAATAGAAAGTAGAGAATATATATAAAGGTTGGAGAAGAGATAATTAGATTTTTGTTGTGTTGTCTTCTCTTCAAATGTGAAGGAAGAGTGGCCTTTTATAGGCATCCAAAATCATGTAACATTCACCACATTAATTAAACTAGAAAATTAAGTCATTTGATATAGAAATAAAACCTGAAAATAAATATTTATAACCCCCAACAATAAATAAAATAAAACAGCCAAATAATTAAAACAAAATTTGAAACTTATGATGGTAAAATTTTTAAAAGCTTTTAAAATTCCAACAGATTCATGCAATGGGAAGAGAAATCGTTGGCTTAGAATCAGAGAAGCTTTAGAAGCGTAGTAGGGTATGGCAACATAAAGATTCTTTCACTATCTTGACAGAAAAGAATGTAAGCCTATATATGCACACATATATGTTTTTATTCTTGTAAATATTTTCCAAATGTTTTTATTAAGATGGTTGTACTGGCAAAAGTTTCCTCTGAATTATATACCCACCGATTGTTCTTGAAATGCAATATAGCAGCTTAAGAAAAGTGTTTGAAGGAACAAAATTATGTTACTCTACGCCTTTTCATTTCATTTCATTAGGCTTTTGGAACTAAATACGTACAACATGAAAGGTCTTAGTTTTAATTTCAAATTGAAAGGTCCAATTGGAATTGATTTTTGACACTGAAATTCATAACAAATCAAAAATTAAATTGATATTTGCATTCGATCTGAAAAAGATCAGGAAACAATCATTTGAAGTTAAGATTGGGTTGAAGTGGATTACTAAGTCAAGTCAGTTCAGTTTGGAGATCAGTCCCTTCAAGTTGTGAATGCCCTAATCGAGTAATACTTCTAATATTTGAGAATTAGGAGCCTTATGCACCTAATTATTTTATCTAACACTTCAGAGGATATAAGGAGAAATTTCCTAACAGTCCATGGTGTGAACGTACACACTCTGTCATGCCATTATCTTTATGTTAAGTTAAGCATATTGCCAACAACTCCAAAACTTGTCACTTTCGCCAAAACTTGTTAAGCAAATTGAAAGGTCATATTTTTATTCCTTTTTCATTATAACAACAAAATTTTAAATAGTTTTAAAAAAAAACAGAAGCACGTGAAAAATAAAGGACTAACAACAGTATATCACACCCATATGATTTCTACTTTAAAAAAAAGTACTTTCTTCCACTCAAAACAAAAATTCATGCCTTCTTTGTTCTCTTGAACTCTTATTAACATTTATGAATTTATCAAATGAAAATATTAAAACAATTATGACTTTGATTTGTGATTGTTATTACATGTCATGTTGATGAATTTTAGTTATAAAAAAATTGTTTTATGACACTAAGTAACGACAATTTTTTTTAAATATTTTAATATTAGATTATGTATGACTCCATTTGAAGTTTCGTACAGGGCCCTCAAAATCTCGGGATTGGCCTGTTTCCATCTATGGCACTTGTGAGATCAGCTCAACAAACCTCATCTTCTAATACCTCTCGATATTGTCGTGTTCCTGAGTTTTAGAGGTGAAGACACTCGCAAGAATTTTACTGACCACCTCTACACAGCCTTGGTGAATGCCGGATTTTGCACTTTCAGAGATGACGATGAGCTTGAGAGAGGAGAAGATATTAAGCAGGAATTGCAAAAAGCAATCAAACACTCAAGAACTATTTCTCTCTCTCTCTCTCTCTCTCTCTCTCTCTCTCTCTCTCTCTCTCTCTCTCTCTCTTTTTTTTTTTTAATACAAATTTTTTCTCTATGGGATCTTTTGATAGCAACCTAACAATTCTTCTTCTTCTTTATGAGATTTTATTTCTCTGCGAAGTTAATTCTCTCATTTGGTTAGTTCTTTCTTTGAAGTCTCCTAATTAATTTCAGTTTTTAATGAGTAATGCTGCACTTACCACATTTTTATCCCACATTTCTATACCACATGATGTGGCATATCCATATTATATGCCACATCAATGAAATGTATTAGAAAAAGAAATGCTGGAATAAATCATAAAAGAAAAGAAAGTATTAAATAATTTTAATTGATGTGGTTATCCACCTCAGCTGCCACATAAGATGGTATCAGAAACAAGAAGAAGAATTGTTAATTAGGAATAGGATGGGTGAAGTTCTATTGAACAAAACTACTGGGATAAAAACTAACTGCTTTTCCAAAATTGACAGAATGGGATGGGTGAAGTTCTAGACTTCTTTGTTTTTCTTGGTTCGTAATTTATCCCAGTAGTTTTGTTCAATGACTGCTTTTTTTTGGGGGGTCATTTTATTCAGTGGTTTATTTATTTATTTATTTATTTTGTGTGAGAGGGAAAAAATGGTATAAAACTTCCTTCAATTTTGGTTTAGGGAAAGTAAAGAAAAAAACAAAATACCTGAAAGAGCTTTGCAACAGAGTTTTTATTCGAAAGTCATTTGATGTAAACTTAATTGCTGTGCTGTAAAAATAATCGCTATCAGATTTGCTGTGAGATAAATCAGCTGTGAGAGAAAGCAGTTTGGCGTTTGGTAAATTTTTTGTTAAAAGTGTTGTTGGTACTAATTCCCACATAATAATTAAATCAGCGCTTCTTCAAAACTGATTCATACATAATCAGAAAATGAAAGCACCTCATTAACTGCTTTCCCTTATAGCTTTCTCTCACAGCAATTTTTAACAAAAAGTAATTTTTTCATAGTTTACCAAACGAGTTGAGCTTTCCAAAATTTTAAAAAAATCACTTATTACTTCAAATAAGTAAT
>NC_047651.1:14298963-14338455 GCF_902201215.1 Prunus dulcis
AGGAAAAAATATTACTGAAATAAATTATAAAAGAAAAGAAAATATTAAATAATTTTAATTGATGTGGCTGTCCACCTTAGCTGCCACATAAGATGGTATAAGGATGTGGTATACAAATGTGGTAAGAGTAGCATTATTCATGTCCAACTAATATTACCAAACTTAACGGAGCAGACGAATTACATGCAAATAATATGGGGAATATAATGCGATTCAAAATCAATTATAATGATGTGGGGAAAGTAGTTCTTAGTTTAAAAATCAATTATAATGAGATTCAAAATAGTACATACCTTTGCCACTAGTGGTACACCTGCGCACTTTTTTGCAATTTGCTTTCCAATTGTCTCCAGATCTGCACTTATAGGAGCATTATCATCAGGAAATGCTCTATTCTTCAATATGGACCAACATTTATCTTCTTGTAGCAAACCCAACGTACGCCTAAGATAAGGATTTGTTTCCGTAATTGATGCAACGTTTGCACTGCGGGTGGTGACAATCACGGTGCTTCCTTGGGAACCAAGTTTTGCCAAACAATTCATCAAATTGCTCCATTTTGTACGATCTTCGTTCCAAACGTCATCGAGTATAAGAATATATCTCTTTCCTGCCAACACTTCGTGAAGTTGTTTAAGCAATGCCTCTTGTCTTTCTATCTTGGCATTTGTGGGGTTAAGTATTTCTAAGATACTTCTTAAAATCGAATTGACGTCAAAATCGTTAGACACACACACCCATATTCTTTTGTCAAATGATTTATCTATAGCCAGCTCGTTGAACACTTTTTTAGCCAAGGTTGTCTTTCCGAGGCCCGGCATTCCTACAATGGGCATAACGGAAAGATTTTCCTGATTGTTGGAGTTGATCAAGGTCTTAACTATATCGGACAATAGCTCCTCCCTTCCAAAAAACTTTTCATCCGTATCAAAGCTTGACACAGTTTCTCTGTTTACCATAGCTTGGGGAGTTGCATCTTTTGGTTTTGCAACCAGTCCAATCAAAGATGCCTCACTCTTGAGATCCGCCAAACGTTGGTTGATGTTCTTAATTTTACGTGCCATTTTAAGGCGAAAGGCAAGGGGATTGGAGATTGAAAAGAAGTTGAGTACCTTTTTCTTCATGTGGTTTTGCAGCTCTAGTTTACGTCGAAGAACTTCATACTGGAATTCATCCAGCACATCATCAGCATCTTGTGCTATGTTTTTAAGTTTTTCCACCCAAGCTTTGACGGTGTGGCCCCGATCTGTTGGTTGCTCAGCAGCATCACGTAAGATGTTTTGCATGAGGGATAATGAATCCCCGAGCCTGGCCAGTTCTCCTTTGAATCCCCAAGCAAGACTGACTTGTTCAGTGGCAAGTGCAGCTACCTTGGTCAGTATTCCCTCGGCAGCAAAAGTAAGCACAAACTCAGCGGCCATATTTCCCCTTTGATATGTACGCTCAAGACAAGTAAAGAGAAGAATGCTTATTTAATTAAGGAAACTGAAAGACGCATATAGTTTGTTGTCTCTGCTATGAACGAATTTGTAGAGGCAGAAGGAATTTAGGTTTACCTAAAGAACACTCTACTTAACGTATTTAGAAGGTTAAGAATTTCAGCTTTCAACTTTAACAAGACAGAGATGAGCACCAAGCTGTGAAGCAAAGGATAGCCTCAATCCCACAGATGCTTCGGCTTTTACACGAGAAAATCAGATTCCTCAATCAAATGAATAAGAGAATACATAGTGGCCTTTTCTTTTTTAAAAACTAGGGTGACAGTTGGAAGATTTCGGAAATGTAACGAACAAGCAAGGCTTATTGAGAATCTTAGTTTCAGAAATCAACGGCTACAATCTTGCCCCCTAAGCACATCACCATCGTTATGTTTTGCACATGACCCTCTAAGGTCCTGTTTATACCTTGGGTTACAATTAGACCAAAGTAAGAAACTGAACCCCAAAGAAATAGACAAAACACCACCCAATGTAATAGGAAATCCGATGACTCGGTTAGCAACCCGATACAACTTTCTCCTGAACTCTCTCTGTACATGTACTTTCTCTTCCGTAATAGCGACCCCAAAATTTTTCTTGTATTTTGTTCACTCTTGTGCTTTAGACTACTCTATGTTTCAGCTGAGTTCGCTTGTTGCAGTCCATGGGTTCAGTTTAAACTGTAGATGTTAATGCTTTTTAATAAATTCATGTTACATCTGATGTGTCAATGCAAAAGCACAGTAAGGAATTTATCACATTTAGCTGCTAGTCCGAGAGCACAAACCAAACGCAAGAAAAGTGATAGAAATGAAAACTCAAGCAAACACAGAGAAATAAGTACCATATTTAAGTAGTTCACCCAAAATATGCATCTATGGGCAATGCTAATGATAATTCACTTAATCAAAAGAGTACACGAATATGACAACAAAGAACAAATAGGTTCTCCCGCAGTGGAACTAAATTAATCTCTCCCCTCATCCCATTTTAATTCCCAGTCACCCCTCGGTAGAAACAATAATTATTGGTCATAAAAATACTAAGATCACAGCCAGCCCCTTTAAAATTCCTGAACAAAATGATAAAAAAAAATAGTTGAGCAAAATAATTATACAAACCAGAGTCTCATAGCCATTGGGAAACAATTAGATAAGATAGAAACGAAAATTGACAAAATAGTTCCCCAACAAATGTCCCTCAAGTCTCTGAAAGAGAACCTCTAGTCAAATTCCAAGACTTTAAAGTCAAGCCCCACCTTTAAGACAAAGCCCACAATGAAAAAAAATAGAAGAAATGCTTGAACAACTAACACCAGTTAAAGAAAAACATGAGCCCTCTACTCTCAAAGTCCCTGACAATGAGTCCATCACTAATAATGAAACAGATTTCAGTACTACATCATAAATTGAAAATACCTTTAAAAACTTGGAAATACATAGTGATTTGAAGCTTAATAGATTGAGAAACAAAGTTAATCCTGCCAGTCTAACAAAAAATTGGTACCCCAAACCAACTCCTCCTAACATCCAGTTTGAAGAAAGAAATTCCCAGAGTCAATTCTCAGTTTCCTCAGATAAATTATACGAATGGAACATTGATGATGGCCTTTTTGAACAAGAAATCCTAAATAAACTCCACCATATGTCAATGGTAGCCAACAGTTACATAACCAATCACAACTTCAGAGAGTCAAAAATCATTCCTCTTCTAGAAATAGGATTCACCGGAACCTTACGTTCTTGGTGGGAAAAACATTTAACTGAAGAGTCAAAACGACAAATCATACACGCAGTAAAACTAAATGAAGAAGGTCACCCTATTTTTGATGAATGTTTAGGTACAGGAATAGAAGAGGAAGGTCACCCTAGTAACACAACAGCTAGAATTCATGATCACCTTAATAATCTTAGATGTCCCAGATGGTATAAAGATGTCTTCATTTCTAGAGTCATCCTTAGAGACAATAGTAATCAGCCTTTTTGGAAAGAAAAATTTATTAATGGTCTCCCCAATCTGTTTGCCCATAAAATACGCACAGTCTTAAGTAATTATCAAGGCCATATATATTTTGATAGTTTAACTTATGGAAATATTATTAGTACAATTAATCCGTCCTTGTCTAGACATTTCATATTGTATTCATTGAGTCATTTCACAAATTGAAGCAGTGGAAGCAGTACTAAATTTCAAATGATAAGCTGCGGAGCTTTCCAAGTCAGTGCTAGTTTTTAACAGTATGGGTTGTAAGATTCTTGCTGAGGTGGGTCGGAGCAGTGCTTCTTTTGTGTTGAAAGGGCTGTGGAGCAACACCTATTGATTGTATCAAGAACTCGTCTTCAGTGATATACCCTTTATTGAGTAACTTGATAGCCTAAAATTGAAACTGTTTTAAGTCTAATAATTTCCTACTTGATATTATTGTTCTGCATATAATGTAATAAGTACAAGAGATTGGGGGAGGGAGGATTTACACAAATATTCACATGGTGCTTGGGGGTTTCAAACCTCTGTTCACATGAGTGGAGGTGGAATGGGCTTAACCAACTGAGCTATACCCAAAAGCACCCACTTTGTCATTCCTCACATATAAAAACCCAACTGGCGAATTTCATTACCACCCCAAATCCATTGAAGGCACTTATCTTTCTAAGAACATCCCTTACAGACTTTTAACTGTATGTATTAAGTGAAATCACCCGCTCAACTTACCTTCATCAGAGTGACAAAGCTCATCTCTGTCCAATTAAAACATACTACATCTAATTATTTCAAATACATTCAATCTAATGTGGCTTTTGTTTTTTAAGCAGTGTAGCATTGTTGTCAAATTCAAGTTGTTTCTTTCGAAGTTCTCTATCCAAATGGAGCCTAATTCTTCCCATTAAAAAAAAAATTCCACTCCATCCACTTCGCCTTAAAATCTCTAGTTGTTTCCTTCCATCGAAAAATCTCCAACCGCGTCATTAACCTTAACCATTCCAAGCACTTGGAAGCACCCTCACCAAGTTGCATTGTGGAAGGTCAGAGCAGAATCATTCTGCAACCATCTTGCTTTCTGTTTCGATGCATTGTTTAGGCTCTGCTTGGTTTCATTTTCAAAGTTACTTTCTGTTGTTTCCTTCCAAGTTATGATTCTGATTGAAGTTAACTTCCTTGTCACAAGGCATTATTCAAGGGTCCTTAACACTAATGTCGCACTGACAACGATCACATACAAAAAATTCCACATGATTAAACCTCACTCTCAAAGCAAAACAAAACATAACAAAGCAAATTTTAACACTCAAAATGATCACTTCAACTGCATAACCCATTAGACCTTGTTACCATAACAGATGAAGAACTAGTGTGGAAAGACCTCATAGCTCCGCTGTGGTACCTTTCTGATGATGGCCCTCATGAGATCAAAGTAGAGGGGCAGCTGTGCAAGAGCGAAAAAGGTGACCGGCAATCAAGCCGCTGCATACAACGGATATGCCACATATCTCAGTTGATGTTTTGAGGACAAAGATATGTCCTGTGCAGAATGAGACTAACATGGAAGCTATTGATGCGAAGAGTGAGGTTAGACCCAGCAAAAGTTTCCAAGGCAAGTCCATTGAAAAATCTCTTTCTTCATATCTAGAAGTGAGAATTGAAAGAAAGAAGACCAGGGAAGTTACTGAGAAGCAGAGAGCAGTCAGTGATGAGATGGTGAAGGCACCGAATGCTGACTCATCTTTAAGAATTGGTTCACCTGTATTCTGATTAAGTCCACCTGGTACAGTTGCTGATGTTGCGAATGCAACCGTTGCAATGAGAGCTGCAACCACAGAGCACGACTCCGAGGTTTTAGTTAGCCATTTGCTGCCTTCTTTTATAAGATTTCGGTGTGTATTTATGAAGATCTCCTTTGGGGTCTGGCCTTTTTGGTTGTAGCGAACAAAGAAACCATGTGGCATTGAGCTTTTGACAAACTGCGCATCCAGTCAACATAACAGTAACTCTTAGAAGATTATGTTCAAACACTTCAAAACATTGATTTCAAAGTTTAACTCGAAAAGATAAATAAAAGGCCAGTAATGGTAAAGCCAGAGGTTCGTAAGCTGAAGACTAACATGAAGAGTGCAGCTGAAACTGATATAGTGTGAGATCAACAATAGTTCATACCTTATACCACTTGATTTCCCATTGCATTTGCAATGCAGCACCTGGAATAAGCCAAGGCCGGTACTGTCCATATTACGAGATATTGTTGTATTAGGAAATAATATTGTAATATATTTACTTTCCTGTATTGTTCTAGGTTAAATCCCACCTAAAGTGGATCACGGCTTCTAAGCCTTAGATATAGGAATTGTAATGTATATATAACCAGGTCTGTAGACTTTTATCAATACAACGAAAATATTCAGCCAATCCCTTATTTCTTGAGATGGTATTAGAGCATCCTAGTACGTGATTTTTTTTCCAAACCATAGCACTCCTCCATCATGACGGGTGGAGAGCAGACATCACCACAAACCAATTCCAACTATTCACAAACCAATTCCAACCATTCAAGCACCAGCGACACCAATCCCAGTATGGATTCATCACATCCATACTTTGTTTCTCATTCAGATCACCCCGGCCTCATGCTCGTTCCCATAAAATTGAACGGCACCAATTACCCATCTTGGAGCAAATCCATGATTCATGCTCTCACAGCCAAGAACAAAATTGGCTTTGTCAATGGATCCATTAAGCCTCCTTCAGAAACTGAACAGCCGACAAAATATGCTCTCTAGAATCAATGCAACAGTATGATTTTATCATGGTTAGCTCACTAGGTGGAGCCTGATCTAGCCAAAGCAGTCGTTCATGCCAAGACTACCCATCAAGTGTGGCAAGATTTCCAAGGCCAATTCTCACAAAAGAATGCACCAACAATATATCAAATACAGAAATCCATCGCCTCTCTCTCACAAGGCCCCATGCCAGTCTCCGAATATTACACAAAACTCAAAGATCTTTGGGATGAATTAGAGACATATCAAACCTTGCTTATCTGTAACCAGATGAAGGCACATAATGAACAAAAAGAAGAAGATCGGATGATGCAGTTTCTTATGGGCCTTAATGACACCTACAACGGTGCTCGTAGCAACATCCTCATGATGACGCCATTGCCAAATGTTCGTCAAGCCTACTCACTCGTCATTCAAGATGAAACACAGCGCCAAATGGCCTCGGGTTCCACAGAAAATTTTTCCATTGCTGCTGCGATACAGAACCGCTCTCACAATTTCTCAAATCATTCCAAACACTGTGCTCACTGTGACAGGAACGGCCATACAATTGAAGAATGTCGGACATTAAAGTTTTATTGCCCATATTGTGATAAGAATGGCCACACTGAGGATCGATGCAAATTCAAAAATGGGACATGGGTTTCCAACAGTACAGGACCCCAGAACAATCGGCACCACCAAGGACATAGAGGAAATCCACAGCAACAGAAACCAGGGAGCAACCGCAGTCAGCGAGGATCCTTTCATGCTATCAACGCAGCAGACGCAACCCAAGTTGGGGCTCAGCAGCAATCCACAGTCACACCATTGTCTCATCCGCCAACCTCTCAACAGAACCCTCTCCATGGGCTCTCTGCAGACCAGCTTCAACAACTAGCCCATGCTGTCTCTCTGCTCAATTCGAATAATGCTTCTGGTAATAGCCATGCTTATGCTAATGCCGCAGGTCTGTCTCAATTTCCCGTTGCCTCGATTAATTCTGTATTCACCAAACCTTGGATTTTGGATAGCGGAGCTACTGATCACATCACGTCCGACCCCACACTTTTTACACAAATAAAGTCTTCACACATACCAATTGTCAATTTACCCACTGGGTCTTCTGCCCAAATCACTTCCACTGGGACAGTCCCGTTCAATTCAGATATCACTTTAGATAATGTCTTATGTGTTCCCTCTTTTCGCTTAAATCTTATGTCTGCTAGCAAGATTACTACCTTTCTAAATTGTTGTGTCCTTCTCTTTCCCACTTTCTATGTCTTGCAGGACTTGGCTACGGGGAAGATGATTGGCTCGGGTAAACAGCATGGTGGTCTCTATTACATGTCTCCATTGCAGAAAACACCTGTCACTTATCAAGTTTCTCATCCCTCCCATTTGTGGCACATGCGCCTTGGACACCCGTCACCTTCGCGTCTTAAATTACTGTCTTCATTCTTGCCTTTTAGTCCTCTCTCTTTTGATGACAATTGTAGTGTTTGTCCCATGGCCAAGCAAACTCGACTTCCGTTTCCTTTAAGTTCAATAAAAACTCATGCTCCTTTTGATTTGTTACATTGTGATATTTGGGGTCCACACAGAGTTCCCACACATTCAAGGGCCCGTTTCTTTCTTACCATTGTAGATGATTTTACTCGATGCACATGGCTATTTTTGATGACACACAAATCTGAAACACAAAATATTCTCAAATCTTTTGTTACCTTTGCTCATACTCAATTTCATGCCACCGTTAAGGCTATTCGGGTAGACAATGGTTCTGAATTTTTGTCCATGAGAGATTTTTTCCAAACTCAAGGCATCGAATATCAACGCACTTGTGTTTACACTCCACAACAAAATGGAGTCGTTGAATGCAAGCATCGCCATATTCTCATTGTAGCTCGCGCTTTGCTTTTCCAATCCCACTTGCCTCTATCTTTCTGGGGTGAATGTGTCTTGACCGCTGTCTATCTCATTAACCGCCTACCCTCCCCACTATTATCCACCAAATCCCCTTTTGAACGACTCTACAATCACCCACCATCATTTGATCACATGAGAGTTTTTGGTTGCCTCTGTTATGCCACAGTTGTCCACCCTACTCATAAATTTGACCCTCGCGCTCAACGTTGCGTCTTTGTTGGATACCCCACTGGTCAGAAAGGTTACAAACTTTACAATTTAGAGACTAAGAAATTTCTCGTTAGTCGTGATGTCAAGTTTTGTGAACACACTTTTCCTTTTTCTGACATTTCCAACCCCACCGCTTCCACTTTTGTGCCGCCCCACCTTTCACACGCTGGCCTTGATCACACTGATCACTGGACCCAACACACCCAACATGCTGAGCCGGGCCCCCCACTCGAGCCATCCCAACTGAGTCCCACCCAGCCATCCACACCTGACACCCCTCCAATCCGTCATCCCATGGCCCCGCGCCTGACGAGCCCTCCCATCTTGACAGCCCAATCCGACCTGTGTCTCCCCAGCCCCCCTCCCATTCCAGCCGATCCTCCCTCATCTCTTTCACCCACTTCCGAATCGTCTCTCATGCATAACCATCCCCCCAACCCCATTCCTTCTATTCCCCTTCCATGCCAGTCCCTTCATCCTAAGCAACCCCTTGTTTGGCATAAAGATTACCATCTGTCCAACCGAGCCGGTCACTCAACCTCGGCGCTTTGTTCTGCATCAGGTACTCGATATCCCCTTTCTCACTTTCTTTCCTACTCCCGTTTGTCTTTTGCACATTATGCTTTTCTTGCTAACATCTCAGGTCACACCGAACCTACATCATATGCTCAGGCTATCCTTGATCCCAATTGGCAACAGGCCATGACTGCAGAATTAGAGGCTTTGCAGCACAATCATACTTGGAGTTTGGTTCCTCTTCCCCTTGGTCATAAACCGATCGGCTGCAAATGGGTTTACAAAATCAAATACAGGTCCGATGGCACCATTGAGCGCTACAAAGCTCGCCTTGTTGCTAAAGGATACACTCAGGTTGAGGGAATTGACTTCCAAGAAACCTTTTCTCCTACCGCCAAACTCACCACCCTCCGCTGTCTACTCACTATTGCTGCTGCCCGCCACTGGTTCATCCATCAATTGGACGTTCAAAATGCGTTTCGTCATGGTGATTTGAATGAAGTGGTTTACATGGACCCTCCTCCTGGTCTTCGCCGACAGGGGGAGAACATTGTATGTCGGCTCAACAAGTCCCTTTACGGACTCAAACAAGCTTCCAGAAACTGGTTCTCCACCTTTTCAGACACCATTCAGAAAGCTGGTTATCAACAATCAAAGGCTGATTACTCTCTTTTTACCAAAGCTCAAGGCACTTCATTTACTGTTGTACTTATCTATGTTGACGACATACTTCTCACAGGGAATGATCTTCAGGAAATGGAACACCTCAAAACATTCCTTCTGAAACGCTTCCGCATCAAAGATCTCGGAGATTTGAAATATTTTTTGGGCATTGAATTCTCCCCCTCCAAGAAAGGTATTTTTATGTCTCAGAGAAAATATGCACTAGATATTTTGCAAGATTCAAGACTTCTGGGGGCACGCCCAGACAACTTTCCAATGGAACAGAATTTGAAACTAACTCCCACAGATGGAGCACTGTTGCATGATCCAACTAAGTACAGAAGACTGGTTGGTAGACTGATTTATCTCAATGTCACAAGGCCTGACATAGCCTATTCCGTTCGAACATTGAGTGAATTTATGCATCAACCACGAAAACCTCATTGGGATACTGCCTTACGGATCCTCAAATATGTCAAGGGTACTCCTGGTCAAGGTTTGTTATTTCCTGCCTCTAACAATCTTGCCTTGAAAGCTTTTTGTGATTCAGATTGGGGAGGTTGTCGTGCCACAAGGAGGTCAGTTACAGGATATTGTGTTTTTCTTGGAAATGCCCTCATCTCATGGAAATCCAAGAAACAAACTAATGTTTCTAGATCATCAGCTAAAGCAGAATATCGAGCCATGGCTAATACTTGTTTGGAGCTGACTTGGTTGCGCTACATATTACAGGATTTAAAGGTCCTACAGACAGTTCCTGTGCCATTATTTTGTGATAATCAGGCAGCTTTGTATATTGCAGCAAATCCTGTTTTTCATGAACGTACAAAGCACATTGAAATAGATTGTCACATAGTTCGAGAAAAATTGCAAGCCGGAATGATTAGTCCTTCATATGTCCCTACACGCTTCCAGCTGGCAGATGTGTTTACGAAGGCCTTGGGAAAGGATCAATTTGTGACACTACGAGACAAGTTGGGTCTTCATGATATTCACTCTCCAACTTGAGGGGGAGTATTACGAGATATTGTTGTATTAGGAAATAATATTGTAAATATTTACTTTCCTGTATTGTTCTAGGTCAAATCCCACCTAAAGTGGATTACGGCTTCTAAGCCTTAGATATAGGAATTGTAATGTATATATAACCAGGTCTGTAGACTTTTATCAATACAACGAAAATATTCAGCCAATCCCTTATTTCTTGAGAGGGGCGGAAGAGAACCATTATCTCGAGCTCTAATTAAAATTTTACAGTACGCAACCATATGTATATCAAACAACGTCATCAGTTCATCATCTCTTCATGCAGGAGCATTAAACATTCACGCGACCCTTTGAGGCTCCGCTGGCGTCTAAAAAAAACGCACATAAAAATTGTCAATTTAAAAAAGAAGATTTAAAATCCGAGTCCCAAATACAGCAAATGTTGATTCCCTCTCTGCCCCATGCATAAGCATAACCATTCATTCTGTGTGAAATCTCTAAATATTCTCAACCAAAAAAAAAAAAATCTCTAAATATAATTAAGCAGCAACTTGTTCTTAATGCTATGCAATTCAAAAAATAAAAGGGAGATTCACTATTATACCCAATGTAGGAGCCCAAATTATATATATAAAAAAATCAAATCTGAAATGGTCTTTAGAAACACATCCAAAACCTATTTACAACATAATAAAAATACTTTAAACTTTTTTTAAATTACAAAATTGGCAGTGATTTCATAAAACAAACTCATCTACTAAAACATCATTAAAAAAAAAACCCAAAGCACTCAATAAGGTATCAAAGTAATATAGGGCTAGCTGTTATTTTTTGGGTTTGTTCATAGAAATTAAATGGTGTAGGATTTATCTATATTAATAGTGCCAAGAATGAATATATGACTAAATATGTCAAAAAAAGAATAATGTACTTGAACATCTCCCTCAATAATTAGAAACTATATCCATCCAGTTTTGTCCAAACTGGTGTGCGAACCTATCCCTCTATATTAGTCAAATTGTTTTTTTTTTTTTTTTTTTTTCTCGAAAATGTCTTTCATCAAAGCCCAAAAACGGGGCCAGAGAAACCAACAGACAAGAGGAAACAATAGCTTAAGAGGAGCCGAAAGACAAAAGCTATGGTTTGTTATATTAAATTGTAAAAGCAGTCCACCATTCCACGCCACTTGTATATACCAATTCTTATTCAATTCATTCTTTTATTTCTTTCTTATTTCTTAACTTTGTTTATGTTATAAAACTAGAAAAATTTAGAGAGAATCTAGGGGAAGAGAATAACCATAGAATTGCTCTTCTAAAGCTTCACCTATTCATCTTCTTTGAGTGCCTATTTATAGGTATTTAGAATACAATATAGTGAGTTATTGAGGGGTGAGTCATATGGTAGGTATACTAAGGGCATGGTGGGCATCCATTACATATAGTTTGCAACAGTTTACAATATTTCTTTACTTTTTGGACCTTCGAATCATTGTTGTTTGTAATTTTATAAATGCTATTCAAGCGCCCGCCTACTCCAGACAGCACTCACATCCTATCTCTCTGTCATAACCATGATATTAACTAAAGCTGAATTTTGGTTTGAATATAGTCAGATCCAGAGACGAATTTGTGCATCAAGTTTTTTTTTTCTTCAGTTTTTCCCAGTGAATTGTCCCGTATATAATAATCAAACTTTGATCATTAACCACACCCTCTCCCCCTCCTCTTTCTCGCTCAACCACCCCCCATTTCTATAAAATGGATTCTCAATATATATAGTCCATGCAGCGGTGTTAATTTGGAGGACTATCATGATATAGAAAGAAAAAACCTTACGAAAATCCCATTGTCTTTATATTATCCATCTTTGTGATAGTAAAACAGGAATTTTTCTACCAATGGGCTAGCTAAAATAAAAGTACACATTAAATCATATAAGTTATGCTAATTCATAGCTTCATTAACTAATTTCCAATAAGTTTTAACATAAAACAAATACATATTAAATGTAATGAAAAAATACATATTATCAAAAGAGTGCTGCTAAACGAACCCTAAAATTAACTGAATACACCCTATAATCTAAGTTAACCTTAGTATTTTAATCAAAATATAAAATTAACTAAGTACACCCTATTTAACTACCAAAAATAGCCCTAATACAACACTCTAATACCAATCCTAAACCAGGTTTCTCTTTTTACTAAATTAGTACTCGCTGCGTTATTCGTGAGCACCAAGCAATACGAAGACTTTTCTACGTTTGATAAAGGTTGAATATAGTGGGTAAAGTGTACTTACTAAAATTTTATTTGTTTCACATTTCAATATATCCTTTTTGATCATTTTATATTAGGGTAAATTAATAATTCAATAAATAGTTTGGTAGTATGGTGTACTTATTTAATTTTAGGGTTCGTTTAGCAGCACTCTATCAAAATGAATGTATATTTAACAACATAATTTCAAATGTATCGATTGAAGTTGTGTCGTGTGCAATCCTAAATTTGACAATTAGGGGTAAGGACTTTTCCTTTCCTATGGGTATTGATGATGAGATCGACTTTGATAGCACAGGATATAGAAAGTCAACATATATTTTTTTGAGACCACCAAGGCTAAGTTTCACATATATCCTTTATATATATATATGTTATAAAAATAAAATAATCAGAATATGACAAGTATCATTGAATATTAAGAGTAGAATTGTATTAAGTCATTGGAAGATGAACAATATCAATAAATTAGAGCATAAAAGTTCTGTTTTGCATATATAACAGGTGCAGAAGAGAACCATTATCTCGAGCTCTAATTAAAATTTTACAGTACGCAACCATATGTATATCAAACAACGTCATCAGTTCATCATCTCTTCATGCAGGAGCATTCAACATTCACGCGACCCTTTGAGGCTCCGCTGGCGTCTAAAAAGAAACACACATAAAAAGTGTCAATTTAAAAAAGAAGATTTAAAATCCGAGTCCCAACTACACCAAATGCTGATTCCCTCTCTGCCCCATGCATAAGCATAAGCATTCATTCTGTGTGAAATCTCAAAATATTCTCGACCAAAAAAAAAAAAATCTCTAAATATAATTAAGCAGCAACTTGTTCCTAATGCTATGCAATTCAAAAAATAAAAGGGAGATTCATTATTATACCCAATGTAAGAGCCCAAATTAAAAAAAAAATCATATATGAAATGGTCTTTAGAACACATCCAAAACCTATTTACAACATAATAAAAAGGCTTTTAACTTCTTTTAAATTACAAAATTGGCAGTAATTTCTTAAAACAAACTCATCTAATAAAACATCATAAAAAAAACCCAAAACATTCAATAGGGCATAAAAGCAATATAGGGCCAGCTGTTATTTTTTGGGTTTGTTTATAAAAATTAAATAGTGTAAAATTTATCTATATTAGTAGTGCTAAGAATGAATATATGACTACATATGTCAAAAAAAGAATAATGTAACATCTCCCTCTATAATTAGAAACTATCCATCCAATTTTGTCCAAACTGGTGTGCAAACCTATCCCTCTATATTGGTCAAAATTTTTTTTTTTTTTTGTCTCGAAAATGTCTTTCATCAAAGCCCAAAAACGGGGCCAGAGAAACCAACAAACGAGGAAACAACAGCTCAAGAGGAGCCGAAAGAGAAAAGCTATGGTTTGTTATATTAAATTGTAAAAGCAGTCCACCACTCCACGCCCCACTTGTATATACCAATTCTTATTCAATTCATTCTTTTATTTCTTTCTTATTTCTTAACTTTGTTTATGTTATAAAACTAGAAAAATTTAGAGAGAATCTAGGGGAAGAGAATAACCATAGAATTGCTCTTCTAAAGCTTCACCTATTCATCTTCATTGAGTGCCTATTTATAGGTATTTAGAATACAATATAGTGAGTTATTGAGGGGTGAGTCATATGGTAGGTATACTAAGGGCATGGTGGGCATCCATTACATATAGTTTGCAACAGTTTACAATATTTCTTTACTTTTTGGACCTTCGAATCATTGTTGTCTATAATTTTATAAATGCTATTCAAGCGCCCGCCGACTTCAAACAGCACCCACACCCTATCTCTATGTCATAACCATGATATTAACTAAAGCTGAATTTTGGTTTGAATATAGTCAGATTCAGAAGACGAACTTGTGCATCAAGTTTGCTTTTTCTTTAGTTTTTCCCAGTGGATTGTCCCGTATATGATAATCTAACTTTGATCATTAACCACACCCTCTCCCCCCTCCTCTTTCTCGCTCAACCCCCCCCCATTTTTATAAAATGGATTTTCAATATATATAGTCCATGCAACGGTGTTAATTTGGAGGACTATCATGATATAGAAAGAAAAAACCTTACGAAAATCTCATTGTCTTTATATTATCCATCTTTGTGATAGTAAAACAGGAATTTTTCTACCAATGAGCTAGCTAAAATAAAAGTATACATTAAATCATATAAGTTATGCTAATTCATAGCTTCATTAACTAATTTCCAATAAGTTTTAACATAAAACAAATACATATTAAATGTAATGAAAAAATACATATTATCAAAAGAGTGCTGCTAAATGAACCCTAAAATTAACTGAGTACACCCTATAATCTAAGTTAACCTTTGTATTTTAATCAAAATGTAAAATTAACTAAGTACATCCTATTTAACTACCAAAAATAACCCTAATACAACACTCTAATACCAATCCTAAACCAGGTTTATCTTTTTACATGAATTTGTGCCCTCTTTTCAGATTTTGGGTTTCATCAAAATCTTTAATTTTGTAATACCAATCCTAAATTAGTACTCGCCGCGTTATTCATGAGCACCAAGCAATACGAACACTTTTCTACGTCTGATAAATGTTGAATATAGTGGGTAAAATGTACTTACTAAAATTTTATTTGTTTCACAATTCAATATATCCTTTTTGATCATTTTATATTAGGGTAAATCAGTAATTCAATAAATAGTTTGGTAGTAGGGTGTACTTATTTAATTTTAGGGTTCCTTTAGCAGTATTCTATCAAAATGAATATATATTTAACAATATAATTCCAAATGTATCTATTGAAGTTGTGTCGTGTGCAATCCTAAATTTGACAATTAGGGGTAAGGACTTTTCCTTTCCTATGGGTATTGATGATGAGATCGACTTTGATAGCACAGGATATAGAAAGTCAACATATATTTTTTTGAGACCACCAAGGCTAAGTTTCACATATATCCTTTATATATATATATATGTTATAAAAATAAAATAATCAGAATATGACAAGTATCATTGAATATTAAGAGTAGAATTGTATTTAGCTCTTGTGGTTTTACACTGACATAACTTTCTTTCACTGATAGAACTCTTCTAAGATAGAGCTCTCACACTCTCAAATCCCTCACTATCTCTCTCTCTCTCTCTCTCTCTCTCTCTCTCTCTCTCTCTCATTTCTCTCTGAATTGGTTGTGTTTTTTACAATTGAAGAGGAAGCCTATGTATAGGCAATTAGATCCGTGGATGCA
Organism: Prunus dulcis; assembly: GCF_902201215.1. Classification (NCBI taxonomy): domain Eukaryota; kingdom Viridiplantae; phylum Streptophyta; class Magnoliopsida; order Rosales; family Rosaceae; genus Prunus; species Prunus dulcis. Next base: position 14,315,033 of record NC_047651.1, read on the forward strand.
TCTTCAACATTTTCTCCCAACATCATCATTCATCTTTTGACTATCATTTTTTTTATTTTTCCTTGTGTGGGCTCCACTACACTCTTTACAACACTCCCCCTTGGAGACCACATGTCCCTAGATTGGTTGCCTCGTTAAAACCTTGCTTAGAAAAACCCAGTGAGAAAAGACCTAAGTGAAGGCAAAAGAGTACAACTTTATTTGGGACATAAGAATAATGTTAAATGCGCTCATGTTGCCTTGTTAAAACCTTGCTAGGAAAAACTCTAGTCGAAGGAAAAAGAGTACAACGTGCATATGTCCTGTATTAGAGGACTCTTGAATGCTCCCCCTAATTTTGCATGCTCCAATTTGATTTCTTGCAGAGTTGTCGTAATCCGATGTCATGCACTAACTTTTGGAATGTATATTTTGGCAAAGATTTGGTGAAGAGATCTGCTAGGTTATCACTTGAACGGATTTGTCTGACTTTAATTTTTTGACTCTTTTGGAGCTCATGTGTGTAGAAAAACTTTGGTGATATGTGCTTGGTCCTGTCACCCTTGATATATCCTCATGTGATCTGAGCAATACAAGCAGCATTATCCTCATTTAGGATGGTTGGAGTGTCCGTTGCTGAGGATAGGGCACATGTGCTTCGGATGTGATGGATCACCGACCTTAACCAAACGCATTCACGACTGGCTTCATGAAGGGCAAGTATTTCTAAGTGAATGAAAGATGTGGCTACCAATGTCTGTTTCGTTAAGCACCATGAAATTACAGTTTCTCCACATGTAAACACATACCCAGTTTGTGAGGATTCTTGATGTGGATCAGAGAGATATCCTGCATCAACATATCTAACAATTCTCGGGGCATTGGTCGATTCACTAGAATAGAATAAGCTCATGTCTGTTGTCCCATGAAGATATCGTAGAATATTTTTGATGCCGGTCTAATGTCGACTTGTTGGAGCATAGCTGTATCTTGCTAACAAATTTATTGAAAATGCTATATCTGGTCTGGTACATTGAACCATTTCATCATCTCCTTTTGGACAATATGGATCTTTTTTTAGTGTCAAGCGACCGAATGACCATTGGAGTGCTAAGTGGATGGGCTTTATCCATGCCAAACCGTTTTAATACTTTTTAGTATAAGTTGATTGATGCACCAAAATCCCATTAGCGCTGTGCTCAATCTGTAAGCCAAGACAATATTTTATCTTTCCAAGGTCTTTCATCTCATACTCACGTTTAGGATAAACAGCAGTCTTTTGGAGTTCTTCAGAAGTTCCAATTAGATTCATGTCGTCGACATATATTGCCACTATCACAAATCCAAACTCTGATTTCTTAATAAACACACATGGCAAATAGGATCATTTGCGTATCCTTCCTTCAATAAATACTTACTGAGACGATTGTACCACATTAGCCCAGATTGTTTTAGCCCATAAAATGATATTTTCAATTTAATTGAGAACATGCCTCGTGGTTTATTCTTGGCTGCTTCATGCAGCTTAAGTCCTTCTGGGACTTTCATGTATATATATATATATATATCAAATTCTCCATACAAATATGCGGTAATGACATCCATAAGTCTCATTTCAAGTTTTTCTATAACCGCCAAGCTAATCAAGTAACGGAACGTAATTGCATCCATTACGGGAGAATATGTTTCCACATAATCAATTCCAGGCCTTTGTGAAAAATCTTGCGCAACTAGTTGCGCTTTATACCTTGCTATCTCATTTTTTCTCATTGCGTTTTCTTGTAAATACCCACTTGTAGCCTACAGGGTTCACATTGGGTGAAATTGGAACAATAGGTCCAAAAACACTCTTTTCTTTTTTCTTCCAAAGAATTCAATTCTGCCTGGATTGCATCTTTCCACTTAGGCCAATCATGTCTCTATGTGCATTCATCAATGGAACAAGGCTCAATACCATCATCTTTTATGATCTCAATAAACACTGAGAATGCAAATATATCATCGATGATCATCTCGTTTCTATTCCACAATTCATCAATGGACGTATAATTTATAGAGATTTCTTGACTTTCAGGTACAGCTAGGGCTGGCAATGGGTCGTGTCATGTCGGGTTCATATCGTGTCAGGATAATAAACGTGTCAAGAATGCTCAACCTGAACCCAACCCATTTAATAAACGTGTCGTGTCGGGTTCGGGTCGTCTTTTATCATGCGGGTTTCGAGTCGTGTAACGGGTTCATAAATAATAACATGCATGTTACAAAACTTACAACCAAAAAAATTTAAATTAAAAAAACAAAGATAGTAGAGAAATATAAGGAAAAGAAAGAAAAAAAATAGAGAGAGAGAGAGAGAGAGAGAGAGAGAGAGAGAGAGAGAGAAGATTGAAGAAAAGAAAGAAAGAAAAAAAAAAGAGATGAGAGAAAACTAAAGAGAAGGAAAAGAAAGAAAAAAAACATGACAGAAGAGGAAAGGAAAAGAGAGAAAAAGAGAGAGAGAGAGAGAGAGAGAGAGAGAGAGAGAGAGAGAGAGGAGAAAGAAGAAAGAAGGAAAAGAAAGAAAAAAAGAGCAGAGAAGAGAGACGGAAAAGAAAGGAAAACACAAAAGAAAAAGAAACATTATAAATATCAAAAGGCATATCATAAAATCACAAAATTATTTGTAGCATGGTGGATAAGATGTTTGAGAGAAATGAGGATGGTAAGGGTTCGAAACCCCTTGTGTGTGTGTTGAAGTCTCCATTTGTCTTTATTTTTTAGTGGGTTAGCGGGTTGTACACGGGTTGACACGACCCGTTTAATAAACGGGTTAGATAGCTATTATAGCGGGTTAGCGAGTTGACCCGAAACCCACCCGTTTATTAAACGGGTCAGAACGGGTTGACCCGAAATTGACCTGTTTTTTATCGTATGGGTTGAACCCGCTAATTTCTCGTGCGGGTTTCGAGTCGTGTATCTGGTAGTATCTGAAATTGCCACCCCTAGGTACAACTGCCACTTCACAGGCGCTTGTCTCACTGATGACGTTTTCCCTTTTAAGAAATAACTGTGCCTCTTCGTGATCATTTGAATTATGAATTGTGGGCTCTCCATTTATTTCATTCGGATTTATTTTGGCCATCGACTTCCTCTTTCGAAGGACTGAGTCCTTTGAGCCTAATGGTCTACCACACTTTAGGCGTGCAATAGATGAATCATCTGCTGGCACATTGTTGTGTCCGTTTTGGACATCAATCCTTGCAGGTGCATTTGCAGCTAGGATATGTGATTTTGTCACCTTTGTTGCATCATTAAATGCATCTGGCATCTGATTTGCAATGCACTTGCAACGATCCTTCTCACTTCGTTTTCGCATTGAGCGGTACGATGATCGAGATAAGACAAAGTAGGTATGTCCCATGATAATTCAAGTCATTCTTCAGGAAAGTGTTTACCTTGTTGTTTTTTAGGAAGATATTTTTCTCCCCTAATGGTGAGAAAACTGTCTCATCAAAATGACAATGGGCAAACTGTGCGGTAAAGATATCACCCGTCAGGGGCTCCAGATATCTAATGATAGATGGTGAATCAAAAACCAACATAAAGTCCCAATCTTAGTACATTGTGGTGGTGCAATGGGCACATATACCGTACAACCAAAAACTCTTAAATGTGAAATGTTTGGTTGATTACCCAACACGAGTTGTATTGGAGAATATTGATTGTTGGCAGCGGGCCTCAACCGCACAAGTGATGCTGCATGTAAAATGACATATCCCCAAGTAGAAACTAGCAACCTTGTTTTCATTAGCAAAGTGCGTGTTATCAATTGAAGACGCTTAATTAAAGCTTCTGCCAAGCCATTTTGAGTATGAACATGAGGAACAGAATGTTCAATGTCAATGCCTGGTGGCATGCAGTAGTCATCAAAAGTCTGAGATGTAAATTTACCAGTATTATCGAGTCTGATTGACTTAATAGGATAATATGAAAATTGGGCTCTTAATTTAATTATTTGATCCAAGAGCCTAGCAAATGCCATATTCCAAGTGGACAAGAGGTAAACACGTGACCATCGGGTAAATGCATCCACTAGGACCATAAAGTACCGAAATGGTCTACATGAGGATGAATAGGACCACAAATGTCCCCTTGGATTCTCTGCAAAAATGATGGGGACTCAACATCAACCTTTGGTTGTGATGGTCTGATCACCAACTTTCCTTGTGAATAGGCTTGGCAAGAGTGTTTTGTCAACAAAGGATGTCCTTTAGAGTTGGTGATGATCCTACGCATCATAGTGGATCCAGGATGGCCCAACTGATCATGCCAAAGTTTGAGTCAATGGACTTCTGGTGCACAACACTATGTGCCTCAATTGTCCGTATGGTTGTATAGTACAACCCTGACGAGAGCACACAAAACTTCTCCAGTGTACGTATCTGGGTATCACTAAAGGTAATGCAAAGATATCACTGAAGGTATCACTGGGGTGGCACCACAGTGGAAAAGTGGGTCAAACTTTCCTCTTCGCTCCAAGTGCACCTAGGTTCAATTCAAATAGGAGACCATCTTGAGGCAACCAAATGTAATACTCTGTCCTCCGCCTCCCTAGCGAATTGAAAAAAAAAAAAAAAAAATTATTTCATGTTTTATTCTTTAGGGTGCGTTAATTATGAGTTTTCTTGTGACTTCTTTTACTTGTAAATATTGTATTCAAAGAACACTCATTGCCAGCTCGCAATAGAAAATAATGTTAAACATACCCCCTTCAAATAATATACTTTAATAGATCAGGACAATATGATTATTGTGCATTATCTGGTTATTATTAGTTTGTATTTCTCAGTGTAGATGTACAAAATGTAATTGGCACTTGCCTAGTTCAACGCATGCTTTTGAAAATGGCGAAAAACACTTTCTAAATAATCAAAAATGATTTTTTTGCATATTTTATTAATCATATATGTTTTACCATCATAAATAAAAAAACTCTCAACATGTTTCACTTTCTCCATCTTAATGAAGGAAGTTGACGCTTCACTCCAAAACTAATTAGAAATAGAGGGAGTAGCTCAACTCTTTATAAGTCCTTGTAAGGTTTGCTAACTTTCCAATGCGGGACATTTTCACTTTCACATTCACACACGTCCCTGCACGCGTGGAGAATTTTCAAGCCTAAAACATGGACAACACATATTGGATGACGTGGAGTACGTGTGGTTGTTGAGCTTTAACATGTGGACAACCCGCTCTAATACCATGAAGGAAGTTGAGGTTCCACCCCAAAACTAATTGAAAATGTGGAGAGTAGCCCAACACCTTATAAGCCATTGCAAGGTTTTTTTAACTCTCTAATATGAGACATTTTCACCTTCATTCTCACACTTATTACATTGAATTAGGGATGTTGGGTGGGTGTTAGTCATGGCAGGTAGTGTGAAGATGAGTGGCGGTCATGGCAGGTTTTGGGGATTAGGGGTGTTGTGTTGGTGGCTATTGGAAATTCTCTTTTTCTTTTTCTTTTTTCTTAAGTTTTGTTAATTTTTTAATTTTATTTCATAAGATAAAAATTAAGAAATAAATCTCACTATAAAAAAAGTTTAAATTCTGTTTTAAAGTGGATACATGACAATATTTGAATGGGAGTATCACACGCTCACATGGTACATCCGTACCGTTCTATAATATCTCCACAGGAGGATGTAATCTGCATATTTGAATTTCTGAATTTCTTTCAGGTTGTCAACATAATTTTAACTTCTTTTATTTTATTTCCATGGTAGTTTATAATATACACTTATATGACATCACAAATGTTTGAATTCTCTTTCACTTTGACTGCAATTTATTCAGTACCAGTCAAAGTTTATCAAGAAAATAGTTAACATGATCGGAAACAAACTAAGTGGCACAACCTTAAGTATTGCCCCCAACATGATTGGACGCATTCACGAGTTATGGTTAGAAGACTGATCAACTGTTGTTGGCATACCCGTAATCCGTGGGATGAGCAGAATAGGGAAAAGAACCATCGTGAAATTTGCTTATCATTCAAACTTTACAAGATTTGAAAGAAGCAGCTTCCTTGAAAACATCAAAGAAATTTCTCAGCAACTCAATGGCTTTGTTCAAATACAAACACATACAAACACAACTTCTTTCTCATACGTTGAGCTATAATAAAAATACCACATAAATTAGTCCGCAGATTTTTTATTTTTTATTTTTTATATTTTTTATACTAGCTCTATTGCCCAACATTAGCAACAAATTATAAAAATATAAATGTACCAACAATATTTAAAGCAATTGAAATTGTATAGAAAACATGAAAGCTTTAATCTGCATCTACCCAAAACAAATCATAATTTTCAATTTGAAAATCCAATACTAATGCAAAAGCTTCAGTCAAAGAGTTAAAAGGTATTAAAGCAATAGCAGTATGGGAAGAAAACAACTTTAACCTACAAAGGCGTTAGATTGTTTTAAAAATTATAATTTTCCTTTTTCGTAACCAAATTGAAAAGCTTTTAATAAGGTACAATGAAACTAAAGAAAAATAAATTGACAAGTAGTAAAAGCAAATTAAATTATAAGTAAGAACGTCAAAAACGATGTCCTAAAGCCTTTGTAGTCTCCAAACGTGCAGGTACTGACGGTCTACAAGACTCCAAAATACGATCCCAAATACACAAGCTTGAGATCCGTTATGAGCACGTTCACATACAAATATGTCTCCAAGCAATAGCGGATCCAGGAATTTTCCTTGCAGGGGTCAACGTCTAAAAGGCAAAAAAATTCTACACAAAAGAGAACCCAAAAAAAAAAAAAGAAAAAAAAGAATCGATAGTATTACAATTTTTAATTAATAGAAAAAACCATATTACAATTGTCCACAACGAGTTTTCATACTCTGAAAACGTTGCATTATAAAGTCATTATCAATACAAATAAACACATCTTTCTCAATGTAAACAAATAAGCTATTACTCAACAATTGATCTCCCATTTGATTGTGAAGTAGACCTTTCACAATATTCATGGCAGAAAATGCTCTCTCCACAGAAGCTGTTGCAACCGGTAAAGTTAAGGCTAATGTGAGAAGCAAATAAACATAATTAAATGTTGTATGCAACCCTTTCTCCACCATTTTTCTTGCAAGACTACCAATCCCTTTCAATTGAGAGCAAATTTCAAACCAAATTGAATTTGGGGTTTGCTGCTGCCACTTGATGAGGAGAATGCCGGCGCTAGAAGATGATTCACATGGGGAGGCCTTCGGATTGAGTGAAAGTTGAGTAGAATTAGGGGTTGGGGTTGGGGATTTAAATGAGAGGAATGAGTGAACAACCCATTCCCCAATATGTTTTATCGATTTGCTGTGCTGATGTGGGTTTTTGTTTTTTTTAAATTTATAAACCTGAGCCAAAACGACGTTCTTTTGGCCAGGTTTTTAAAAAAAAAATTCACTTAAGTGGAACGACGTCATTTTGACGTCAGGAACAAAAAATAAATAAAAAATGGAAGTGCTGGCCAGCAAGCTCTCTTGGCTATGGCTGCTCCCTCTTTGGGGCATTTCATCAAACACCTTCTAGGCATTTGCAGGGGTCAAAATTTTCATCTCCTATGGTGGATTTTGGCTTGCGGGGGTCAATTGACCCCCCTTGCCCCTATGTGGATCCGCCACTGTCTCCAAGTCACATAACCATTGCCCAAAAATACTAATAGAAAGTAGAGAATATATATAAAGGTTGGAGAAGAGATAATTAGATTTTTGTTGTGTTGTCTTCTCTTCAAATGTGAAGGAAGAGTGGCCTTTTATAGGCATCCAAAATCATGTAACATTCACCACATTAATTAAACTAGAAAATTAAGTCATTTGATATAGAAATAAAACCTGAAAATAAATATTTATAACCCCCAACAATAAATAAAATAAAACAGCCAAATAATTAAAACAAAATTTGAAACTTATGATGGTAAAATTTTTAAAAGCTTTTAAAATTCCAACAGATTCATGCAATGGGAAGAGAAATCGTTGGCTTAGAATCAGAGAAGCTTTAGAAGCGTAGTAGGGTATGGCAACATAAAGATTCTTTCACTATCTTGACAGAAAAGAATGTAAGCCTATATATGCACACATATATGTTTTTATTCTTGTAAATATTTTCCAAATGTTTTTATTAAGATGGTTGTACTGGCAAAAGTTTCCTCTGAATTATATACCCACCGATTGTTCTTGAAATGCAATATAGCAGCTTAAGAAAAGTGTTTGAAGGAACAAAATTATGTTACTCTACGCCTTTTCATTTCATTTCATTAGGCTTTTGGAACTAAATACGTACAACATGAAAGGTCTTAGTTTTAATTTCAAATTGAAAGGTCCAATTGGAATTGATTTTTGACACTGAAATTCATAACAAATCAAAAATTAAATTGATATTTGCATTCGATCTGAAAAAGATCAGGAAACAATCATTTGAAGTTAAGATTGGGTTGAAGTGGATTACTAAGTCAAGTCAGTTCAGTTTGGAGATCAGTCCCTTCAAGTTGTGAATGCCCTAATCGAGTAATACTTCTAATATTTGAGAATTAGGAGCCTTATGCACCTAATTATTTTATCTAACACTTCAGAGGATATAAGGAGAAATTTCCTAACAGTCCATGGTGTGAACGTACACACTCTGTCATGCCATTATCTTTATGTTAAGTTAAGCATATTGCCAACAACTCCAAAACTTGTCACTTTCGCCAAAACTTGTTAAGCAAATTGAAAGGTCATATTTTTATTCCTTTTTCATTATAACAACAAAATTTTAAATAGTTTTAAAAAAAAACAGAAGCACGTGAAAAATAAAGGACTAACAACAGTATATCACACCCATATGATTTCTACTTTAAAAAAAAGTACTTTCTTCCACTCAAAACAAAAATTCATGCCTTCTTTGTTCTCTTGAACTCTTATTAACATTTATGAATTTATCAAATGAAAATATTAAAACAATTATGACTTTGATTTGTGATTGTTATTACATGTCATGTTGATGAATTTTAGTTATAAAAAAATTGTTTTATGACACTAAGTAACGACAATTTTTTTTAAATATTTTAATATTAGATTATGTATGACTCCATTTGAAGTTTCGTACAGGGCCCTCAAAATCTCGGGATTGGCCTGTTTCCATCTATGGCACTTGTGAGATCAGCTCAACAAACCTCATCTTCTAATACCTCTCGATATTGTCGTGTTCCTGAGTTTTAGAGGTGAAGACACTCGCAAGAATTTTACTGACCACCTCTACACAGCCTTGGTGAATGCCGGATTTTGCACTTTCAGAGATGACGATGAGCTTGAGAGAGGAGAAGATATTAAGCAGGAATTGCAAAAAGCAATCAAACACTCAAGAACTATTTCTCTCTCTCTCTCTCTCTCTCTCTCTCTCTCTCTCTCTCTCTCTCTCTCTCTCTCTTTTTTTTTTTTAATACAAATTTTTTCTCTATGGGATCTTTTGATAGCAACCTAACAATTCTTCTTCTTCTTTATGAGATTTTATTTCTCTGCGAAGTTAATTCTCTCATTTGGTTAGTTCTTTCTTTGAAGTCTCCTAATTAATTTCAGTTTTTAATGAGTAATGCTGCACTTACCACATTTTTATCCCACATTTCTATACCACATGATGTGGCATATCCATATTATATGCCACATCAATGAAATGTATTAGAAAAAGAAATGCTGGAATAAATCATAAAAGAAAAGAAAGTATTAAATAATTTTAATTGATGTGGTTATCCACCTCAGCTGCCACATAAGATGGTATCAGAAACAAGAAGAAGAATTGTTAATTAGGAATAGGATGGGTGAAGTTCTATTGAACAAAACTACTGGGATAAAAACTAACTGCTTTTCCAAAATTGACAGAATGGGATGGGTGAAGTTCTAGACTTCTTTGTTTTTCTTGGTTCGTAATTTATCCCAGTAGTTTTGTTCAATGACTGCTTTTTTTTGGGGGGTCATTTTATTCAGTGGTTTATTTATTTATTTATTTATTTTGTGTGAGAGGGAAAAAATGGTATAAAACTTCCTTCAATTTTGGTTTAGGGAAAGTAAAGAAAAAAACAAAATACCTGAAAGAGCTTTGCAACAGAGTTTTTATTCGAAAGTCATTTGATGTAAACTTAATTGCTGTGCTGTAAAAATAATCGCTATCAGATTTGCTGTGAGATAAATCAGCTGTGAGAGAAAGCAGTTTGGCGTTTGGTAAATTTTTTGTTAAAAGTGTTGTTGGTACTAATTCCCACATAATAATTAAATCAGCGCTTCTTCAAAACTGATTCATACATAATCAGAAAATGAAAGCACCTCATTAACTGCTTTCCCTTATAGCTTTCTCTCACAGCAATTTTTAACAAAAAGTAATTTTTTCATAGTTTACCAAACGAGTTGAGCTTTCCAAAATTTTAAAAAAATCACTTATTACTTCAAATAAGTAATGCCAAACGGACACTTAGGGTCAGTTTGGTATTGCTGTGCTATGAAAATAATCGCTGTCAGATTTGTTGTGAGAGAAATCAACTGTGAGAGAAAGTAGTTTGGCGTTTGGTAAACTTTTTGTTAAAAGTGTTGTTGGTACTGATTCCCTCATAATCAGAAAATGATTGCCGCATAATCATTAAACCCAAGGCCTCTTCAAAACTGATTCCTGCATAATCAGAAAATGAAAGCACCTCATTAGCTGCTTTCCCTTATAGCTTTCTCTCACAGCAATTTTTAACAATAAATGATTTTCTCATAGTTTACCAAACGGGCTGGGCTTCTCAAAATTTTTTAAAAATTACTTATCATCCTAAATAAGCAATGCCAAACTGGCACTTAGAACTATAGCAGAAGGGAAAATGAAAGAGATATAATCTGACTTAACATAATATCATCTAGTAAGAAATTAAAGAATACATACAACTTTATGACGTCATTTTTAATTTCAAAATTATTCCAATTGGAATTTGTCGGTTTCTGATTGTATTTGTGTTTAATTTGCACCCAAGTTAAAAATTGTGCTCGTGCGGACCCCAACACCCACACCGCATCTCTCTGTCATAACCATCATATTAACTGAAGCTGAATTTTGGTTTGAATAGTAAGAACCCACAAGACGAATTTGCAATGTTGCATCAAGTTTCCATTTTTTTTTTTTTTTTTCCAGTGGATTGTTCCTTGTATGATAATCTAACTTTGATCATTAGAATTTAAAGAACCGGAATCACCCCCGAATTTTTTTTTTAAATGGCTATATATTATTGTTTAGGGGCCAAAATTGATAGAAAGAAAAAACCTTACGGACTAAAGGTTGTAATTTTGTGAATCTTAAACACCATTGTTGAATGTAGACTTCACTCATGCTCAGAGACACCAAATTATATTGACAGTTTTGAAATGACCATTTCTTCATAAAAGACAGAATCTTTTAAGTCATTGAAAACAAAGAAAGAGAGTGAATACATATTATATCAAGTCACCTAACTAACACATTACAGAATACATATTATTTCTATTATTAGATTTACATATCATATCTTACATCGAGCCACCTACACACCACAAAGTCTTCGTTTTCTCCCAAAATCCAAAAACTTGCCCCTCAAGTCTAAAACCATCGGCTTGAGGGCTCCACCACATGTTTATAACACATGTCATCATGTCTTTTTATATGTAATGCATCTCCAACTACTTGTACTAATTGCTTTTGTTAATTTCTCTTCTGCCTTTTTGTTTTCGCCGAAAGCCATATTCCCATTGAAATTTATTATTATTATTAATTTCTTTTTTAACAATAAAGGACTACAACTTGTCAGTACTGTCACCAATTAGCTACCTTAAAAAGACATCTTGATTTCATATTTGCTAGACTAAAAATAATTGCTTTTAAGTCGATGGATACATCATCCTTTCATTTCACAGGCTGCTTGTTTACAACATCCAGGAAGGAAGTAGAAACCCCATAACCTAATTATTTCCCACTCAGACAGTTTGTTTGTTCACCACACTCATGGCACTTGTGAGAGCAGCTCAGCAAACCTCCTCTAATTCTCGATATTCTCGTTATCACGTGTTTCTGAGTTTCAGAGGAGAAGACACTCGCAAGAATTTCACTGACCACCTCTGTAGGGCGTTTGTCAACGCAGGATTCCGCACTTTCCGAGACAACGATGAACTTGAGAGAGGAGAAGATATCAAGACCGAACTGCAGAAAGCAATCAAACAGTCACGAACTTCTGTTATTGTTTTCTCGAAAGACTACGCGTCATCCCCATGGTGCCTTGACGAGCTTTTGATGATCCTTGAACGCAAGAGGATTTCAGCTGACCATGTCATTTTGCCTGTCTTCTACGATGTGGATCCATCCCATGTGAGGAAGCAGACAGGAAGTCTTGCAAAGGCATTTGCTAGGCACCAAAAAACTCAACCGCTGCAGAAGGTGACGGCATGGAGGGAGGCACTTGCAGAGGTTGCTTGTCTTGCAGGCATGGTCTTGCAAAATCAAGCTGATGGGTAATTCATTCCTACGTACTCCGTTAGTTTTCTTTGACGCATTAAAATACTTTTGAAATAGCTAAAACAGTTTTTTTTTTTTTTTTTTTAATCGAAGATTCTGCTGATGGGTAAATCAATCCCTAGCTCTCTCAACCTTTTTTTTATATTGATTACTAAGATGTTTTATTGATCAAAGGGAGTTTTCGCTTTTCTGAAATTAATTGTTTTAAATATCCTCCATTTTTAATATAAGTGATCTCGATTTTAAATGGTTTCTATTTATGTTTCGTTGAGTTTTAACTTCAGACGCTTAATTCAACCGCATCATCTAGACCCAGATTGATCTTCAGTTAGCTTTTACACCCAGTCAGTTGATCCCATTCACAACGTCCACATACTACCGGTTAAATTTGATAGATTCTGTACGATTAATTAAATTTCTTTCTTTCATGCACACATCTCTTACACCTTAGAACTTTCTGATCTTAGAAATTACCATGGAATTTTATAATTCAATTATATGAGAATCACACATGTTTGAATTCTCTTTCATTTTGACTGCAACTGTTTTAGGTATGAGTCCAAGTTTATCGAGAAAATAATTAAGGTTATTGGAGACAAACTAAGTCGCACACCCTTAAGTGTTGCCCCCAACATGATTGGAATGCAATCTCGAGTGGAAAATATCAACTTATGGTTGCAGCAAGGATCAACCGATGTTGGCATACTTGTAATTTATGGGATAAGTGGAATAGGGAAGACAACCATAGCAAAGTATGTTTATAATTCAAACTTTCGAAGATTCAAAGGCAGCAGCTTCCTTGAAAACATCAAAGAAATTTCACAGCAACCCAATGGCTTAGTTCAAATACAAACACAACTTCTTTATGATATTTTGAATGGGAGAAAAGTGAAAATACACAGTGTTAGTCAAGGAGTAACTGAGATTGAAGATGCCATAAGTTCTAAACGGGTTCTCCTTGTTCTCGATGATGTGGATCATGAGGACCAATTAGATGCACTACTTCGGATGAAAGATCACTTTTGTCCAGGAAGTAAAATCATCATAACAACTAGGCGTGCAAGATTAAAGACTCATCTAGTTACTGAGGTACATGCAGTTGAATCTTTGGATCAAAACGAATCATTGGAGCTCTTTAGTTGGCACGCTTTTGGCCAGAACCATCCAGTTGAAGATCACATAGAATATTCGAAAAAAATAGTGGATCATTGTCAAGGTCTTCCATTAGCACTTAAAGTTTTAGGTTCATCTTTGTTGGGGGTAAGCATAGATGTATGGAAAAGTGCATTCGAGAAGTTAGAAGCTATTCCAAATGGTGAAATAATAAATAAGCTAAGAGTAAGCTACGACTCTTTGCAAGATGATAATGACCAAAACGTATTCCTCCATATTTCTTGTTTCCTTATTGGAAAGGACAAAGATTACATTGTTAAAATACTAGACGGATGTGAGTTCTTTACAAATATTGCCATTCAAAATCTCATTGATAGATGTTTGGTGACAATCGATAGTTGTGACAAGGTCCAAATGCATGACTTGATTCGTGGAATGGGAAGAGAAATTGTTCGTCTAGAGTCAAAGGAGCCTTGGAAACGCAGTAGAGTATGGCGCCTTAAGGATTCCTTCAAAATCCTGACAGAAAAGAATGTAAGAAACATGTGTTATATGTAAGCATATATATTTGTCTTCTTGTAATATTAAATGTTTTCCACTTTTATTCTATAGGGTACAGGAACAATTGAAGGTCTTGCCCTGGACATGCATATGCACCCTACAAACAGTCCCATATACTCAAATGAGAAAGTCTTGGAAACCAATGCATTTGGAAGGATGCGTGAACTAAAACTACTTCATCTTAGTCATGTACAACTTGACGGATGTTATGCAGAATTTTGTACTGAATTAAGATGGCTGTGTTGGGTTAAATTTCCTTTGGATTCTATACCCTCTGATTTTCCTTTGGGGAGCCTAATTGTTCTTGAAATGCAATACAGCAACTTGAGACAAGTCTGTCAAGGAACAAAAGTACGTAACTCTACATTTTTCAATTCCTTTCCCTTTACATTAGGATTTTAGTCTGATAACAAATTATATATCTATATTAACTACTTCACATTGTTTTTTTACGTATATTTTTTTTTTTTTTATCAGTGTCTGCCGTTATTGAAGATCCTTGATCTCCGCCATTGTGATAGCCTTACTAATGCTACTGACTTCTCATGTTGCCCCAGTCTGGAGAAATTGATTCTCTTAGATTGTGAAAGCCTGGTTGAGGTCAACGAATCCATTGGAAACCTAGAGAGACTTGTTTACTTGAGTTTGAGGGACTGCAAAAATCTTAAGATGCTTCCTAAGAACATCCTCATGCTGAAATTACTTGAAACACTTATTGTATCTGGTTGCACAAATCTTAATGAGTTATCACTTGAGATGTTGAGGAACATGGAATCTCTGAGAGTGCTTGAGACAGATGAAATTCCGATAGGTGATGAACTCTGGCCAGGAAGAAGTTCACGTATCTTGAGTTCCTTGCCATGCTCTTTAGTATACTTAAGTCTCCAGGATTGCAGTCTTTCAGATGATTCCTTCCCTAGGGATTTTAATAATCTATCCTCTTTGCAAAGACTAAATCTGGGGAACAATCCAATTCGTAGCCTACCAAATTGCATCCAAGGTTTAAGGGGGCTGAGTGAACTCTCTTTTTGGGAATGTAGGAGGCTCAAATCCCTTGTGGGGTTACCAAGAGTAGGCAACCTGAATGTGGAATGTTGTGTATTATTGAAGAAAATAGCATATCAATCCGGTCAATTCCGAAAACACGGTACCAAGTGCTTTTACAATGACAACCTAGTTGAATGGGAGAATAACTACAAGCTAGAGCCCATTGGAAGAGTTGATGTAGAAATTATCAACCTTTTGGGCTTGTGCAAATTGGAATCCATGGCACCCATTCGGATTCGAAAACCATACCAGTCACAAATTGATGATGATCGTTGTCCCGTCCAGGTTCTCTCTCTCTCTCTCTCTCTCTCTCTCTCTCATACGATTAATTATAGGAAAAGTTGACTAATAATATTCTGATGTCCATGGCATATATATAAATGTAGGGACTGTACGAACGTGGTATATTCAGCACATTTTTTGCTGGGAATGAGGTTCCAGGCCAGTTCAGCCACAAAAGTACAAAGTCATCAATATCTTTTGTTGTGCCTTTACTTCCTAATCACAGAATCGGAGGCTTGAAGGTCTTTGCTGTCTATACAAAACAGGCCAATGATTCTCCTTGGGCTTTACCTGGGCCATTGATTACTAGAGTCAGAAATAAGAGCAAGGGTCTGAAGTGGATATATGCCCCTTCACACTGCGGCATTCCTGCTGAAGGAGAAGACATGATATGGTTAAGCCATTGGAAGTTGGAGGAGGAGGTTCACTTAGATGGTGGCGATGAAGTGCTTGTTTCCGTAATTATGGAACCTTGGCTTCAGGTAAAGGAGTTCGGCATCCAGCTTTTGCAGCCGCTGCAAGAAGAGAGTCATAATAATATGACGAGTGCCCAACACAAAACCATTGATCCGTATTATGCTGCATGTGCCACGAGTGGAGATTCGGATGAATATAAGCCAGGAGTATACTTGCTCTCGCGCAGAAGTGTTCCAATAAAAGATCCGATTTGGTTCAATAAGATCCTTGGGGACTCTGATGAAGAAGGTACCACAGGTGTCTTGTTTATTGACGCATTTGATCATTTTACTCCACTATTCATTGTTCACAGGTTAGTCCATATTCATTTCAAAAACAAGTTTCCTCTAATTTGTTTTCTGTGTTTTCTAGACAAAGAAGAAGAGCAACAGGATGGTCATACAATTGCAGCAGCCAAGACCGACGGCAATATTAACTCCAGAGGCCTCCTCTGTGGCTGGAAGGTGCTCCTCACCGCCGTTTGCTTCTTTCTCACGCTTCTCTTATCACTCCTCTTCTTCACTTTCTCACAAAAAGAAGGGATAGTCTAAAAGCCGTGGATGGATGGATTGAGATGTTTTCTGCCTTCATATAAATTAGCATCAAACTCTTGTTTTGCATATATCCAATGTCTTCCGTACTAAGACCAATTTCATTTTATAGCATCAATACATCTCCTTCTGAGGAGATATATATCGTGCAATGTTCTCTTTTGATTCTTTGTGCTGTTAATTTTCAAAATTATTTTCCGAGAGAACCAAAATCTCAATCATCACAAATTTCATCAGTACCATATGTTTAGCTCGATATTTCGCTTAGTTAAGTAACGATGAAAAATTGAAAAGGGAACATATATATTAGATTGATAATATTGTATCAAAATTACAGCCGGCTCAACCATGCAACTAACTACAGAAGCAACCCAACCAAATTATTTAGCTCGGGAACCATAGATTAGATGAATTTAACAAACAAACATTACAAAAATAAAGAAATCAGTACCAAAAAAATAGTGAGAGTATAAGGAATAGAACGGCAATCATGAATTATACCTTTAAAGCGAAGAATTGTTAAACAATTTGGCCGAATGACCGCTTCTCGTATTTGGATTTCGTACCCAAGATCTCCTTAAACAATCAAAATTTCACGGAAGCCTGAGGGGGGAAAAAAAACAGAAGGAAAGAGAGCAGAAAACACGTAGTAATATAGCCAAGTCGAATTTTGTGAAGGAATTTTGAGGCAACACAAAAGGAAAAAAAAGTCAATAAATCAAAATGAAGAAACATTAACCTAAAAGTTATCTTCGCTTCTTTGCTTTAGTGATTGCTTATACGTCAGAGAGGTGAGAGGCAATTGAATCTATTGAGATAAAATTCCAAAGTTATTGACATGTTGATTTGATTGTGTTATTATTTTGATGAAATCAGGTTAAACACTTTAGTTATTAAAATACTATATGATTGCTTTTGATAAGGTTTTCTGTTTGGTTATTAAAAATTAGTTGGTAAACCCTGAAAATCAGTATTTGGATATGCTGGTTCTTTTGTTACAGGGTTTAGGATAGCTCCGTTTTTGTAAAGATGATATGCTGCTATTTGGGTAACTCTGTTTAAAGATATGTTCGTTCTTTTACTACAGGGTTTTAATTCAAATTCGTTCTTATACGGTTAATGGGACTGGGGATTTGAATTTGATAATTTTTGTTTTGGTAGGGGAAATAAAATTTGGGAGTGTGATTCTAGGAACTGATTGCAATGTTTTAGCATAGTTGACTTGAAGAAGACGGGTTTGGGAAATATGTGGTATTTGAGGAAAATCCTTTCGTATATAAGAAGCCACGTTTGACAATAAAACAATTAATAAGAAATTGCTAGAGGATTAAAGGACCAATTTCATGATTTGCTACCTTAACACTACGATAACACACAATTTTGGGTCTAAAGAGGCTTTAACAATGTAAAATAGGAGGACTATATGCAATTGTGTGCTACCTTAACACTATGATAAACACAATTTTGGGCCTAAAGAGGCTTTAACAGTGTAAAATAGGAGGACTATAATTGCGTGATAATGCAGAAAAGTAATTTTTATATATATATATTAATTTAAGTCTCCTCACAAATACTATGTCAAATAAAGTGGAGGCATTTTCTATGTTTCACTTAAGTGCAATAAAGTACATTAAGAATCCTTTAGTTTTGTTTATAATTCTTAATGTGGTGCTTTTATAGCTTTTTTTTTTTTAAAGAAAAAAAAAAAAGCATTTTCGGACCATTGTAAAGCAAATGTTCTACTACAGTGCATATATCAACATTTGGTTTTGCATCTATTTTTCTGTCGCATCTATTTTTATTTTCAACATGCTAGCATCTCCATTTGCTACACAGTCGACCCATTCCTGTATTTTTAAGTAAAATTAACCATATAAAATCGCCACTAAAAATACCTACAAATACCAGGATACTACACAAAACAGCATGTACTCATATCTCATTAACATATTTGAAACCTAGCTTCATACAAATTCCGGTTTACAGAGTGGGGTGATTTTGTTGAGCATGAAGACTTAATGACCATATTCAGCTCCTGAATAATCAGATTTCCTCTGTTCTTTCAATTATGCAGCAATCTTCGTTCCCACCTCATTTATTTTGTTGTTGAAGTAGTGGAAACACTTCATTGCATAGAATCCTATAGCAACTCCCTGCTAATTGTTACATCAATCTTCCTTTGCTGCTATTGAATCAATCTCAGAAAATTAAAGACTATTATTGATATGTCACATGATTGAAAGGAAGTATCAGCATCTTCATATAAACATAGTTAAAATTTTCAAATAGTTCAAAATGCTAAACGAAGAAACAATAGGTCACTACCAAGATAATCATACATAAAATGTTTACTTGACAATGAAAATAAGAATCACAGAGACAGAGAAGTGCCCAAAGAAATGTAGTAATTTAATGAAAACCACAAAGATAATATGGATTTAAGGGTGAACATGCATTTGAAACAATATTCTGCATAATAAAATAATACAATTCACTATGAACAATGATGCAATCTTGTACATCTTCATCCATTCCAAATGAAGGCAAATGGAAAAAGCAAAATCAAATTAAGAAAATCTCTACATTGCTTTTGTTCAGAAGAAAGATTTCATACAATGTATGCATTATTTTGCAACTGATAATTTTAGGATATATTAATTGTTTAGATAATACTTGTGTTAACATTAGTTATTATTGTCAAGATGAGAATGAAGACATTTTCCTAATGGTTATGTGATAAAGCAAACGATTAAGCAAATAAAAAACAAAGAAGAGGACAGAGAAGAAACTGAGGAAAGAAAATAAATTGATATCCTGTATAATAAATAGCAACGCAAACAGGAGGACATAGAAATGATATCTTGTTAAATTCACTCTCTTGCATAACAATATTAAATGAGGAAGACAAAAGAATAAACATGAGTAAATGAATTTATGCAAGATTCCCCAGATATTTAAATCTGTGCAAAATTCAACTCTCTTACATAGTTTTTCAGCAAACAGTTAAAAAAACCAAAGACAAAAAATTAAGCAAAAGAATAAACTGAAAATAAAAATTTTAAAGCTGAAAAGAATGGCTTCGAGGGGTGTTGGCTCTAAGTAAAAGCTGAATATATATATATATATAAAATAAATTGGTGTGCTTAGCTGGAATAGATTAAAGAAACAAGAGATAACTTCAGAAAAACATGGAGGGAACATGTTTGTGTTGTCCGGCAAAAAGTCTAATGCTCCGTTTGGATGAAGGAATTGCAAATTACATAGAATTTTAAAATGACGGAATTTAGATTTCCGTCATTTCAATTTCTGGCAATTGAATATTTCAGTGTTTGGATTTATGTATGTCGAATTTTGTAAATGACGGAATTGAAAATTTCAATGTTTGGATAGCTCATGTAAATTATAAATAACAGAAATTAAATATTTCAGAAGAACAAAAAAACTAATAACCGCCATAGAAGGTATTCCTCGAAGTATAAAATAACATATCGTTTGAGGAACTAAATAACTCAACTTAAACAAACAAAGCATATTATCAAACCAAATTACTCCTCATGTGCAATGAACATCAGCAACATACTTTTTTTTTTTTTCCTCAATTGGGAGTGCCCATGGAATTAGAACTAGTAGCAATCAAGACCCTGACACTTCTCTGGTACCTATGGAATTAGAAATAGAAGCAATCAAGACCCTGATACTTCTTTTTCACTTGGCAAAAGACCAATGACCAGAGAAACTGAAAGGGCTTTGATTAAAAAGTTGTAGACAAAAATATAGGAATAAACAATGAAATCAGTGAATCACTATCATAAGACTTAATTCAGGTCCCAAAGAATCAAGGAGCACCTTGGCCAAGCTGTAGCTTACGAGCAAGTTGGTGTACCTTACAAGCAACATATAATGGCTCACACAAAGCGATAAAGCTAACAAACAACTATAGAGCAAGGCGATAACACAAAGTGATAAAGCTAGCAAACAACTACAGAGCTGTACCATAAACACAAATCACACACCAATATCCATGGGCATAGAGTATTTTGTTAAAACTTCCTAAAAATCCAGCCATAGTGTCGCAAAGATCACTCAGAAACCATGGTAGAGGAGAGTGTATGTGTTGGTGACTCTGCTGGGGATCAGGCCGTTATCTTCACCAATGCCTCCAAGGAAGAAGACCAGAAGCAATACCATGTTTCCCAGGAAAGTTGGACCATGGTGACTCGTTGTCAAGGAAAAATGCCTCACATAGAGAAGAAGAACATGCAAGTGAGGGAGTCTTCACCCTCATAGACCTTGTTCCAGCCATCCATGCTATGAGCAAAACCCAAAGGAAGATGGTGGACACAATCAAAGAGCTAAAAGGCTCAATCTCCATTCCAAGCGAAGAAAACGTAAGACCACCTCAAGAGGAGTTTGCCGTTGTCGGAAAGGGTTCTAAACAAAAGGGGCCATCTTTTGTCACTCACGAAGATGTCATCGCTATGCTGGAGAAGGAACTAAGTCGAAGCCAAGAGGATTGGAAGTATGTGCCTCAGCCGCCGTATCCATCAAGCTTACTCCAGCAGCCGTATCCTAAAGGCTATGACGCACCAAGCTTCGTCCTTTTCAAAGGAAGGAAATGAAGCCCGACAGAGAACGTCAACCGTTTCACGGATGCTTTGGGACCACATGCTAGTGATTATAATCTCCGACTTCGAGAATTTTCAAAAAGCCTTACCGATCGTGCTTAGACATGGTACACAACATTAGCACCAAACTCTGTTTTTTCTCGGGAAGATTTGGCAAGCAGGTTCTGTAAAAAAATACTTTCAACATGAGGAAAAAGTCACTATGACTCAACTCATCAACACCTGCCAAAAGCATGGGGAGGAATTTGTGGACTTCGTATGCCGATTCAGGGACCTGGCTCTGGACTGCTATGATGAGAATGATGAAGAAGCACTTGTTGATATTTGTATCAGCAACATCATGGCAGATTACAGAGTTTATATAGAGAATATTGGCATCAACCAATTTTCTTGGCTGCTGGAAGCAGTAAGAAAAACAAGCATGTCGGTCAAACTAACTGGGCATGACGCTTGGAAGAGTGAAGGGAAGAAGCACACCAGACATTAGATGAGGATGACAAATCATCTAGTGACTATAATTCACGCAAAAGAAAAGATAAGGAGACGTATCCGCCATTACCGTGCAAAGATGAAGAATTCCATGTCATTCTTGATACTATGCTTGCCGACGGTGCAATAAAACCCTTCAGGCCCTACAAAGTCCCTACCAGAAAGGAAAAGTATGATCCTAGGTACTGCTGTTATCATCAGTTTGTGGGTCATCCAACCACTGCTTGTCAAACTTTGAGGAGGATCTTGCACGCCGAAATACATGACGGAACCCTTGAGCTGCCCTCTAGGAAGCAAGCTTTTGACGAAGACCCCTTGCCAAAACGAAGGGGGAAGGAGATGGCTGCTGTCATTACATGCTTTGGTAACTTGCTCGATGACGATGCATTGTGTCACCCGTGTAAGAATGACCCAAAGCCATCGGAGATAATTTGGAAGCCTTGCAAAAACATGGAGAAAGCCTGCTGGCATAAATATTCAAAATTCGTTGGCTATAACACCCCATGGCCACTTGCTGATGGATGGGAGGATGGTTCCAACAGCGAAGTATTCCCATTGGACATGCTGGAAGAATGCCACTCGGGGGCTTCATTTGATCAGCAAGATTATCAAGAGACAACTGCCGTAACCTCTCACAACCTCACATACGTTGAAGAAAGTGCAATGGGTTATGAGCTACAAATCACTCTTTGATTAGTTGGGTTATGATCTGCATGCTGTAAAGCAGCAGCTGTGGCTTTGTTAAATATCTCTGTAGAGCATGGCAGCCTACTACAACACACGCCAAATACATGCCAATCTAAGCCATAAGCTTTCATGCTATTACAAGTCATGCACACTCCTTGGCCCTTTCATACTTGGGGGCTTAATTTGATAGGAGTATTTATCAATGAAAAATGGCTCAAAGCTTTGCTACTGCTGAGTTGCTTTTGCATCTATCATTTTGTTTTTGGATTTTCAAATTTATTTCAAAGATGAACTCCTTTTGTGTTTTCACCATATGCTTTCACAACTTTGTAGAATGCACCATCATTATGGCATGCCAAGGTGTAAGATGATATTTGCAATGAGAATGGAGTATTTTGGAGAAATAACAAAGCCTTTAGTATTCTTTCCTTGCTGTTATCTTCTTCTGTTTTGCAAATCATGTTTTTTTTTTAAACCCAAAAACAAAAGAAACAAAAAAATTGACCAGCAAACTTTTCTTTACAAAACTAAGCCTCTTAGCAGCAACCATACCAAGCAAAGCCACTTAGATGAGACCCCAAGCTGTTAACAAGCACCATGCACAAGCAATATCATGTGTCAATCTTGAAAAGTAAAAAGAAAGGTCATGCTATCAAGGAAAATCATCCCAGCCCTTGCAATATTTGAAGAGAGTGTATGTGTTAGGGTGTTGTGAAAGAAAAATCAGATCACATAAGGAAGGCCTTGTGATAAAAAAAAAATGTAGAGACAATGGGGCAAACAATTTTGTGATCCTGTAAAAATTGGCAGCATGTACCTTGCACCTACCACAATCCAACCTGTTAAATCTCAAGCAATTCATGCATTTCATCATTTACCACCAAGCGAAGTGTACAGAACAATCTGGAAATCATTATCTCAATGCATTCTAAACCCCAACAATTCGTGCATTCTATCATGTCCAACCAAGCAAGGCGTACAAAACAAGCCGAAGCTTAATACCTCAAGCATTCTACATCAAAAAGTTATGACAGAAAGTATGCAACAATGTTGTGTTTCAAGTTTCCAACAACATGAGCTTTAGGCTCTCCCAAAAAAAA
>NC_047651.1:14340283-14359165 GCF_902201215.1 Prunus dulcis
CCGGTACAACCAACGCCACGTATGGGGCCTGTCGACACGCCGGATAACCTACGCCACGTGCGACCTCAACACAATATCTCACAATCTCCCCATACGCCGGTACAACCAACGCCACGTATGGGGCCTGTCTCAACGCCGGATAACCTACGCCACGTGAGACATGACTTTCACTTGGTGGTGCTTGTAGTGAAACCAAGATCCAGGAAGGTACCTAAGGTAGTGCGTATAGCACTCCAACTAACATTCTAGACTCTTTTGTACCCTTGTACAAACATATATATCATTATATTTTAATACTAATATTGCGTAAACCCCAATAATAGTCTAGCACCAGATAATCCCCCTGGGAAGGTGAGATTACTCCGGGAGACTCACGGTCAACCAAGGGTCAAACTACCCTAACCCTGGTCAAACGGGCCCACGGGGACCACGACCTCCAAACTTCGATCCGAAAGTTCCTATGGGTTCTATAAGGTATAGGACACTTGTCCTGCAAGTTTGGTTCAGATCGGACGGTCGGATCGCTCACGATCGCACGATCTAACGGTTAATATAAAATATAAACTTTAAATTATTAAATCGGAACATCCGGGGCTCCGATTCACGATCCGTGAATTCCTCCACGATCCTAGAAATACCTAGATTAACATATATTATTTTCGAGACCATCCAACGGTCCCAACCTATCGAACCCGGATAATGCCCGATAGGCGATATCCGTTCGATAGTCAAACGACGTCCGAATTGAGATCCACGAAATCCTACGCGCTCGTGACGGCACGAGGACCTCAAAACTGCCCAGAGACATGCCACCACCCTCGCCCACGCGCCGCCACACGCGCGGGCAGACCGGGTGTCCAAAGCGATTACGGTCCGTCGAAAAATCTTGGAACCGAGACTCCAAACTCCTACCCTAGGTAAAACACCCCATTTGGAGTCACTTTTGTTCTTGGACAACCCCAAAAAAGTGGCCGGAAATGGCCGATCACGGAGGTCGAAGTTCGGCCGATTTTCAATTCGAAAATCGAATTGGTTACGCTAAGAATCGATCTAATCCTACCCAACCATCAGCTAGAACAGGCAGAGAGGATGAATTTCCATACCTTGATCGCCAGAAATGGCGGCCGGAGGAAGGAGATCGGCAGCGGCGAAGTTCGGGCGAAAATAGCCGTTTTCCGGCGGCTGGAGCGGCGGCCGATCTCGGGGGAGGGCTGGGTCGTGACGCCGAGGCCGAGCCGGTTCTTTTGGCACCGGTCCCGACCGCAGCCGCGGCCGGTGGCCGGAGATACGAGGAGAGAGAGAGAGAGAGAGAGAGAGAGAGAGAGAGAGAGAAAACCAGATTTTTATAAAAAAAATCCCATTTTGAAATATTTACGATTGTGCCACTGGGTTTCTTTTGACCATATCTCTCTCGTTACAACTCCGATTCGAGCCCACTACGTGTCTATGAACTCGTCTCGGTACGACCTATCCAAAAATATAAGTCGCGGTCCCAAACTCTCTCCGGTTAAAAATATGACTAAAATACCCTTAAATAATTAAATAATTAAATAAGGGTTAAATTTGGGGAAATTTGGGGTCGGGGTGTTACAAGCCAGCCCTTAGTGATGCTGCAAGGGTATTGCAAAAAATCACATAGCTGCCTGAAACATGCATTTTCTCTATACAGCACCTGGAAATGAGAGTAGCCTCCAAAGCTTACCCAATGCCTATGATCAAGTTTTGGTAAGTGTTTCTAAGCAATGAAGGTAGTCGTCCCTTCTTCAATCCATCATACAAGGGAAAATAGGCCATCACTTATCACATAAGTCATTGTGACTTATTACGTGAATCCCCGCAAGAATTGCCAAAAAATACTGTGCTGCAAAAAGGCAAAGCATCTCTGTGTTAAAGCCAAGTAATCTCCACACTAGCATGCAAGCAATATGAACTTCACAAGTCAAGCCAAGCAAGCTATCTCATGTCAAGCGGAATGCATAAACAAAAATATATTCGAAGCATCATGCAATCTATTACTTGAGCTCATAACAAACAAAGTTCCCATTCCATGCTCAAATCAATCATTCTAGCAGACCCTTTTTCACAAAGCAAGTGTTACAAACTGAACACTATTTACCTCCTATTAACCTTTTTCACAAAACCAAAAAAAAAAAAAAAAACCAAAAAAACAAAAACAAAAACAACAACAAAAAAAAAAAAAAAAACCAAAATCCCTATGAGTCACACCGCATTCTTGCAAACCCGTCATACACATGTTCATATCTATCCCCATGAAGCCAAAAAAAATAAATAGTTATTCATGTCCAAATTCTGAAAAATAAAACCAATGGTACTTTCCTTAAGCTTTCAACAACCTCTAATCCTATGTATTAATCATGCAGTTATAAGCATACTCTCGTGATGCATATAGTTTAACAACAAACAAAAAAGGTGGTCAAGAACGTATCCCACACAAAATATACGTCGAGCATGGCAAGTCAAGCTCACGCTTAAGCAAATATCCAAGCAGCATACAATTTACCCATGGCAAGCAAAATTCTCATTCCATGATCGACAAGCAATTCTCATGGCAAGCAAATTCTATCCCAACAATGCAAAAAATTCAAGCGTTGCAAAACATGCATTCTGTCAATTTCTTAACAGCCCTTTTCCTAGCAACATAAAAGAAAGTCCAAAATCAATCAAGCAGGTGTCCACGAGGAGAATGAGCCTAGGCCAAACACCAGTCTATGTCTAGTCCTACAAAGCCAAAAGAAAGACTCATGATTCCAGCAAGACTCATGATTCCAGCAAAGGAGCAGAATTATTTACTAAGAAATAGAGATAGAAATCCAAATTGCCAAGTTCCAAAATCGGTACACTCGAAGCTTCCAGCAGCAGGGAATACGACGCAAGCTTCCGGCACCTTCCCCTGCATGTGCCAGAGATGTATACACTTACATAGAAAAAGTGCATCGTGCAAAGTTCAGCCTTTTCACCAGATCAAAAAAGGCCAACACATGATAAAAAAGAGGAAGAAAAATGAAGAAAAGAAAAGGATGCAATCCATACTAACAATTTCTTCTCACAAATTTTGCACTGTTCCAGCATCTTGCCAATGTTGCGGCCTATTCCAGCACTTATCCATGGCCTTAATAATTAAGGGGGCTAATGTTGAGGCCCAAAAATTCCACAGTTGGGCCCGAATAAATTCCAAGCCCAATACGATGCCTCATTAAGAAAGGACCCGATTTGGAACACGTAAAAGTTCATCATTCATGCTCGCACGAGTCATGATCCACATGTCATGCCAAATAAATATGCAATCTATCACGCTAAGAGTCGAAATAAACACTGGCTCTATAAATCCAAGTTAATTAGTCGCGTCAAGCGTCATATTCCTCTTGAAAGTGATGAAAGTAAAACATGCCAAGCGACATGCCATGCCAAGTGGGAAATCATTATCACACACCCCATCATGCTACAAGCCTAAGTGGGTCCAAGCCACTCGAATGCCCGAGGCTTGCTTGAGTGGGTTGTGGTATGGATGGTAATAAATTGTCATGAGGCCCATTGATGGGCCGAGAAATGGAAGTCCCGGGTTGCTTGGGAGCATCGGGACTCAAGCCCATTTCATAGGCCCAAACATGTGGATGAGCACAAGAGAGAAAAGAATAGCCCATCACTCCAAACAAAAATAGCCCAACCAAAATAGCCCAACCAAAATGGTGCATTAAAATTAACCAATATGGCCCTAAAACTTGATGAGATCAACCCATTTGTTTGGTAGGTTGACTTGCCATCTTAGAAAGCACATACAATTAGAGGTAAGAAGCAGCAAAGGCTCCAGCATTTGGCTGAAATTCAAAGCCACGGGAGGAGCTTGGAAGACTACGCGGGCTGCTAGGAGGGAAGGAACAAGTTTCCAAGCGAAACATCTAAGAGACCAAAAGATATTGGCGCGCAAGGAGCCACCCTTCGAACCAACATGCATAAGAATTTCTTTCCTTCATCAGATCTGAACATGAAGGAGGAAAAGAAAGAGAGAAAAGGAGATATCTGAAAATAGGAATTCTTCACTTGGGCAGCTACAGGAAGAGCATTGAGCTCCCAAAAATCCCAGATTTTGTGCAAATGGGCAGAGAGATTTTTACGATTATAAGATAAGTCAAAGGAAGGGAGAAGAAAGAAAGGAAAAATCTTGGCCAAATTGGATAGAAGCCATTAGGGTTTTTTGGAAAAGAATGGCCTTTAGCAGCTATAAATAAGGCCTCTTCTACCTAACAAAGACCAACCCCAGAACCAGAGAGCAAGCTTCCTCTCTCACCTGCAAAACCCAGCAAATTCATGGTCTATTCATCTTTTGCCCCATTTTTCCTCTTTTGGCAAACTAACAGAGCCTCTGTCAAGCTACCGGAAAAACACTCAAGCTACCCATTCCTCTCTTTCCCTCATTGTCAACCAAACCTTTCTGCAAAACCCCTTCTCTCCTACCTTATTACCCCATTTTTCCCCAAGGAACACTTAGTTTTCTCTTCAGTGCTAAACTCATGGCAATTTTGCTCCCATGCCGCAAGCCTCTCATGCCAAGCTAAGATTCAACCTGCAAGCACTAAGAATTTATCTGTAAGCAGGCATTATTTTTGTTGGTGAAGGTAACCAAGGTGTTTCCTAAGGCTTCACTATCCTTTCGAAACATTTTGGGGTCTGATCTTTGAACTCAGACACAGGGGGTAATTTCACCTGTTTCTCTTTTCGGCAGTCCAAGCCCATTCGTCAAGCTCCTGGAATAAAAAGCCCCTACAGTGCTTTAAAAAGTTCACCAAAAGTTACCCTGAACTTATAATCACGTGTACTTTTATCTTGTGATGTCCAAATCACATGTAGTTTTGGTTAGATTAATTGGCATTGACTTTTGTTAGATTACTTGTGTAATTGATATGGATTTTGTTCATATTTGATATGAATTTTGGTATGCTAATTGTATAATTGACATGAATTTTGTTCATATTAATTGGTATATTATATAGACTATAGTCTATTAGTTCTAGACGTAAAAATCTTATTTGTTTTAATTATGAATGACATTAGTATTGTTTAAATTCTAAGACTATTTAGTTGTCTGGATTTTTTTTATTATTAAGTATTTAGCCTTTTAAATATTGTCATTCCCCTGAAAAATTCATGTTTAAGTTCCAAACCCACTTAGGCAGATACAATCATAAACGATTGAAAATGCAATTTGATTGCATTTGTTGTTTTGAACTACATGAACTCTTAAAGATTGGATATAACCACATAAGCACACATTTAAAAGATTCATGTAAGAAGTATGAGATGCCCCAAAAAATTCTTTCAGTAATCTGGTAAAAGTTCAGGGTCGCCATCAGCTTGTGCACCAGCATCACATTGTGTCCCCTAATCAATCAATTTGTGCAAATAGGAGTATAACTTTCATGACATAAGAAGGAGGAAATTAAAGCAATCTCACAAGCATATCAAAGTAGGGATCACCAATGGGCCGGGCTAGGCTAGCCTGGCCCACATTGAACAGGCTTTGAGCTGGATCGGGTTGGGTTTCGAAAGAAGAGGGAAAATAACAAGCTGGGCTGGAGAATGTCGCAAAGAGTTCATATAATTTTATTTTATTTTTTTGTATTTTTATAATTTTTAATTTATTTATTATGAATTTTAGATAATTTTATAGGATTACAACCCATTGGTACAATTAATGTAGAAATGATCAACCTCTTGGGATTGTGCAACTTGGTTGAATATGTGGCACCCATTCGGAGGTACGCACTCTACGGAAATGTAAAAAATGATGACCTGATTCCTGTCCAGGTGCGCCTGCCTGCCTGCCTCTCTCTCTCTCTCTCTCTCTCGAATGTAGAAAGCTGTCTCTTGTATGTATATATTGAGATCATAATGTACAAGATTTATACAGAATGAAAGTTCTATTCTAAGTATGTAAATCACAATAGCTGTAAGACCGTAAACTTAGCTAATTACTAAGATTGAGGTAATCACAATAGTTGACCAATTTCTTTCCTTTAACACTCCCCCTCAAGTTGGAGTGTGAATATCAATTACACCCAACTTGCCAAGATGGGATTGGAACAAGGGGGCAGGTAGCGGCTTAGTGAAAATATCTGCAACTTGATGTTTGGTTTGCACATGAACTGTCTTGATCTCCCCATTTTGAATTCTCTCACGAACGGTATGGCAATCCAATTCAATGTGCTTGGTCCGTTCATGATACATTGGGTTGGCTGCAATGTAGAGGGCTGCTTTGTTGTCACAGAGTAAGGTGGCTGGCTGGTTGTGTTCCACTTGTAAGTCCCGTAAGAGATATCGCAACCAAGTGAGTTCACAAGTGGTGGCTGCCATAGAGCGGTACTCAGCTTCTGCAGATGACCTTGAGACAGTGACTTGCTTCTTGCTTTTCCATGATATGAGTGACTTGCCAAGGAATATACAGTATCCAGTAACTGAGCGCCTTGTAAAAGGACATCGTGCCCAATCCATGTCACAGTAAGCTGTCAAGTGGAGGGGCCCGTGTGAAGGGAATAATAACCCTTGGCCAGGAGCTCCTTTAAGGTAGTGGAGGAGCCGACGTGCTGTCTCAAAATGATGCATTCGGGGTTCATGCATAAACTGACTTAGAGTATTCACCGCATATGTGATTTCTGGTCTTGTTATTGTAAGATATATTAACCTGCCAACAAGTCTGCGATAGCGAGTAGGATCCTTGAGAGGGTCACTCCCTGTAGGCATGAGTGCAACATTGGCTTCCATAGGAATTTTTGTAGGCTTTGCACCAAGTAAACCTGCATCTTCCAAAATATCCAATGTATACTTCCGTTGACAAAAAGAAATCCCAGATTTGGACCGTGCAATTTCAACTCCAAGAAAATACTTTAAAGGTCCAAGATCTTTGATTTTGAAACAAGTGCCAAGGAAGTGTTTAAGGTCTCGTATGGCATCATCATCATTTCCAGTAATTATCATATCATCAACGTACAACAATATAACAGTGAAGGATTTACCATGTTTGTGTGTAAACATAGAATAATCTGCTCTGGATTGAGAAAAACCAATATTTTGTATAGCAGAGGAAAACTTACGAAACCAGCTTCGAGACGCCTGTTTAAGACCATATAAGGATTTGTGGAGACGACATACAGTGTGCTCCCCCTGTCGTTGATAACCGGGCGGTGGAAGCATGTAGACCTCTTCATGGAGGTCGCCATGAAGGAAAGCGTTGTGCACGTCCATCTGATGAAGCGGCCAATTGTGAACAGAGGCAACAGTGAGGAGACAACGGACAGTGATAAGTTTAGCAACAGGAGCAAAGGTCTCAGTATAATCGATGCCTTCACGCTGGGTGAACCCTTTGGCGACCAAGCGAGCTTTGTATCTCTCCAGGGTACCATCAGAATTGTACTTGAGTTTGAAAATCCATTTGCACCCAATCGGACGATGGCCAGCCGGTAACAGAACGAACGACCAAGTGTGGTTCTCTTCCAGAGCTGCAATTTCGGAGTTCATAGCCTCAACCCAGTGGGGGTTGTGACGGGCCTCCTCATAAGTGTTAGGTTCAACCAATTGGGAGATATTATTGACAAAAAAATGATGAGGGTCCGAAAAATTGGAATGAGTGACATATCGAGTGATGGGGTAGCGAGTACCTGATGTGATGGGGGAAGGAACTCCTGGAGCAAGCAGGGCGGCATGGTGGGCTTGGTAATCCTTGAAGTGGGGAGGGGGTTTGATAGAGCGGGTGGATTTTCGCAGAGGTGGGGCGGGAGGAATGGGATTGGCGTCGGTGAGAGAAGGAGGAAGGGGTTGTGGAGAGGACGAAAGGGCCGGAGAGGATGACGCCGTGGCATCAAAGGATGGTGAAGATGCGTGGGTGGGCGTCGGTGATGAAGGAGAAGAACCAGACAGAACAGGGGGCACGGGTTGGATAAGAGATGGGGATGGTGAATAAGTGAGGAGTGGGTCGTGGGCCGAGGGCTGAGGGGTATGGGCCGGATGGGGAAGAGAGTGAGGAGAAGAAGAATAGGTTGGGCTTTCCTGGGTCTGGGATAAGGGGTCATGGGCTGGAGTGGGTAGGACAATAGTGTCAGTTTGTTGTTCAGGTGGTGAGGTAGAGAAAGGGAATATATTTTCGTGAAAAACCACATCCCGAGAGGAAAAGAATTTTTGTGTGCTGAGGTCATAAAGGCGATAACCCTTTTGACCAAGGGGATAACCAAAGAAAACACATCGTCGGGCCCGTGCATCAAACTTGTGTTTGGGAAGGAGATTGGTAGCATAACACAGACAACCAAAAACTCGTAAAAATGAATAATCAGGAGTTTTGTGATGTAAAAGTGCATATGGAGATTGGTGTTGGAGTAATGGTGTTGGAAGGCGATTGATGAGATAACATGCAGTGTGTAAGCTTTCTCCCCAAAAACGTAAGGGAATATTGGCCTGAAAACGGAGTGCCCGAGCCACATTTAAAAGATGGCGATGTTTTCGTTCGACGATGCCATTTTGTTGGGGTGTATATGGACATGAGTGTTGGAAAGAGGTACCAGTGTCTCGAAAAAAAGGTTGGAGTGAAAGAAATTCACTCCCATTGTCGGCACGCAAGGTTTTGACATGAAGATTGAATTGGGTTTTGACCCAAGAGAAAAAAGATTTTATCACCCCTTGTGTGTCTGATTTAAAATTTAAGAGATGGATCCATGTAAAATGGGTAAAATCATCCACAATAGTTAGAAAATATCGTGCACCAGTATGAGTGTGAATTTTGTGTGGCCCCCAAATGTCACAATGAATTAAATCAAAAGGTGCATGAGATGACAGTGAAGTAGATGGAGAAAAAGATAAGCGAGTTTGCTTTGCTAAAGGACAAATATCACAAACATGATTGGTATCACAGATAATTTCTGGAAATTTATTGGAAAGAAATTGAGTAGGGGCGTTGGATGGGTGTCCCAGACGTTGATGCCAAAGATGGGAGGTGTGGTGAACATGAAGAGCTAGATGTGGGTTTTGGGTGGCTTTGAGGTAGTAGAGCCCATTAAATTGCTTGCCCAGGCCAATCGTCCTCCCCGTATTCACGTCCTGCACAACACAAAATTTATCAAAGAAAGTCACCATACACTGCAATCCTCGTGTCAATTTGCTCACAGACAATAAGTTCACATTGAATTGTGGTACATGAAGAACACCATCTAGAGTTAAGGTGTCAGACACTTTAATGGATCCAATATTTTTGATGGCTGCTTTTCCTCCATTAGGTAAACCAACAAAATCATGTTGAGTATTGACTGTGTTGTGTGTAGGTGCAAAACACGAAATATGATCTAATGCTCCACGGTCCATGATCCAATAGAAATTTGAAAGTGGGTCATGCTGTGAAAGGTTGCAGGTTGATGTAACAATACCTGTTGCATTTGCAAGATGAGAATTACCAGGTCGATTGTGTAAAAGAGCGATCAGTTGATTGTATTCTTCAGTAGTGAAAGTGGGGCTGTCATTGGATTTGACGTGGGGCCCTGGGGTTGGATCTTTTTCAGCAGTGTAAGCAGCCCGTTTGTTTTTTGGCTTGACATTCTTCCCATGGAGTTTGTGGCCCACAGGAAATCCATTAAGGAAAAAACAAGTGTCAATGGTGTGGGTGTCTCCATCACAATAAGAACATTTCAGAAACTTCCTGAAGTTGGAGCTGTGTTTTCCGTCCCCAGCACCAGAGGGTTTCGCCGCTGCTGCCGAGTTGCCTGGGTTGGTGCCGCCCTTGGTGTTCGCAGAACGTATGATTTGCATGGCATGGGATCCGGTCTGTCGATTTGCCACGTCCAGTTGCCTTTCGTGTTGGAGGATCAGGCCATGGACACGACGTGTGTCTGGGATCGGTGACATCATTAGAATTGACCCACGCACAGTTGAATAAGGTTCGTTCAGACCCATTAAAAATTGCATGACTCTCTCCTTCTCTTCTCTAGAAGCACGTGTTGTGGAACCTTCGCAAGTGCAGATGATGGGTTCATGATATGAATCCAATTCATCCCATAAGGCCTTGAGTTTGGTGTAATACTCTGAAATCGAAAGATGGCCTTGTCGATGTTCGGCAATTTCTTGACGGATTTGGTAAATCCGGGAGTCGTTGCCTTGTGAGAACCGATCTTTAAGATCATTCCACACCATGGATGCGCTAGTGCAGTAAAGTACACTGCTTGCGATGTCGGGTTGTAGTGAGTGCAAAATCCAGGATAACACCATATCGTTGCATCTCTGCCAAATGGAGAATTTGGCATCAGTTTTTGCTGGGGCTTTGATAGTCCCGTCAATGAATCCTAGTTTGTTTTTAGCGCTCAAGGCAATTCGCATCGAGCGACTCCATTGACCATAGTCATGGCCTTCGAGAGGTTTCGAAACTAGAACCAGACCGGGTGAGTCGGAATGGTGTTGGATAAGTGGATCAGACATGTTGATTTCAGATCCGGATGATTTTTCATCACCCATGTTGATGGGCTGTGTAGGTTGGTTGTTTGTGTGTTTGGTTTTGGTAGCGGAAGACGTGCAGAGTCACCTATGTTGGTGCTCTGATACCATGAAAGAATGTAGAAAGCTGTATATTGTATATCTCTATTGAGATCATAATGTACAAGATTTATACAGAATGAAAGTTCTATTCTAAGTATG
The DNA here is from genome assembly GCF_902201215.1 of Prunus dulcis. Taxonomy (NCBI): domain Eukaryota; kingdom Viridiplantae; phylum Streptophyta; class Magnoliopsida; order Rosales; family Rosaceae; genus Prunus; species Prunus dulcis. The sequence continues at coordinate 14,350,964 of NC_047651.1, forward strand.
TAAATCACAATAGCTGTAATGACCGTAAACTTAGCTAATTACTAAGATTGAGGTAATCACAATAGTTGACCAATTTCTTTCCTTTAACAGTGCTCAGTGAAATAAAAATCATGTTAATCTAGGCTATTTTAATATGTTTGTGTGGTTATGTATAAAAGACCTCGATTTGGCTTCGTTTATGATCATATCTGAATTATGCTCAGTGAAATAACAATCACATTAAATCCTTGTTATGTTATATATGTTCGTTTTGGTTATGTATTATAGGGGAATAGTATAGAGAAGTAATGTGAGAAGCATAAAAAGATAATTGAATTTTCTATCGCAGTTTGTGTTCTTATTCAACTTTGGTATCCATTGTTTACCTGCTTATAAATGATGGAGAACTCATAATTTGTGGGTTGAAAATATAGTTGTGGGAGCAAGATTTCACATGTGAATCACGAAATTACGTGTGGACAAGAATTGGAACAACAGAAAACACTTCCCTTCAGCAAGAGGAAAAATAAAAGACAAAATCGTTGATGCCAAAGTGCCTATTCCATGGCATTAAATTCATAACCATTTAAGACCCACTACCTCACCATTTCTTTTTCACTAACTCTCCACCATCAACACTTCTTTAATCTATTTAATCCATCATGATCCTTTCACTGCCTACCATGAATACAATAACCTTCTACTTACCTCATTGCCCATTATAAATTTGTCGTCCACTCTTTTTGCAAAGACAAACCATTACGACATATGTCTTTCTCCATATCTTTCAAATAATATGTTTTCATTGTAGTCAGTTGCTAGAACTCTAGCTAACGTTAAAGAAAATGTTATTTGAGTAAGTTTCTGCATTGTTCTTTGATCCAGCATATGGTATGAAATATTGCTATAATTTCTTTTATTTTTGGTTGTTCAATATTCTCGTGTTCTTTTTGTATAGTTGATGTTAAGTGCTATTATCTTTTTATGAGTTCAATTGTATTTTTCTCATTGTTAAGAACTAGCTTAGAACTCTTTTAATTTATAAGAACCAACATTGAGCAGTTCAGTTTTTCTTAAAAATCATTGATAAAAGATAAATATTGTAAAATTAAATTGATTTTAATTTATTAATCTTCTGATTAAAGTTTCTTTATGATAATTTTAATCAAGTTATAATTTGTATTAAAGAGTAAGAAACATATTTTTCTTAAAGAACTGAATCTTCATGTGTTTGTATTTTCATCATTGATATTTTGATCTTAAACTCTGTCTCAACAATATTAAAATCAAATTACATTTTCATTTTTGGTGTCACTTTTATTCAGAACTTTTACTATCTGCTCCTTGAATATACAATACTTGGGACTTTGCAACAAGTTTTTGGGCAATAATAATCTTGGAAGTCCAAGTATCCTATCCTCAATAAGCATATATGAAAAAGTCTAAACACAAAGTCACAATTAAACGTACCAAAATGAAAACAACAACAAAAATGAAAAGGTGATTTGATTTGAATATTATAGAGATTGAGTTTGAAATCGAAATATCAATGATAAAAATACCAAGGCATCAAGGTTTAATTCTTTAAGTAAAACATGTTTCATTCAGAAATGTTGACCAGAAGAAAAAAAAATGAAAATCAATTTAATTTTTCAATGTTGTCTTTTAATAATGATATTGTTCAACATATTGAATTCTTTAATGTCGGTTTTTTTAAATGAAAATAATATTAAGTCAATTCTTAACAATGAGAAAATACAATTAAACTCATGAAAACATTAGCACTTAATATCAATTATACTAAAAAATTTTGAAAATTTTGAACAACCCAAAAATTAAAAAAATAAGCAATTCATACCATATGCGTGATCAAAGAACATTCCATTTAGCCTTAGGTAGAGTTTTTGGAATTCATTACAAAGAAAACATAATTTAACGCTTTGAACGAGATGGAAAAAAAATTGTAATGGTGTGTCTTTGCAAAAAGGTGGACGAGTGATTTGTAGTGGGCAATGAGAGGTATGTGGAAGGTTAATGTATTCATGGCGGGTAGGGAAGGGATTAAGTGATGAATTAAATGGATTAAAGAGATGTTGATGGTTGAGAGTTAGTGAAAAATAAATGGTGAAGATAGTGGGTGTTAAATGGTTATAAATGCTATGGAATAGGCTCTTTTTATTAACGGTTCTGTCTTCTATATATTCTCCCTATTTACTTTTCTTTTATAATTACAAAAATCTCAAAATTAATTTTTTAATAAAGTCCACGAACAATTCTCTTTACAATTTGCTTGAACGTGGACAAATCGATATCTTCATCTTTTATGTTTTCCACTGCCAATGTAACTCCTACACACAGAAATATCGTAATAAGTTCAATATAGAAAGTTCATAATTTCAAATGGTGAGAATAAAATATAACAAAAAATGAAAATATCATTATTAAGTCAAAACTATATTATAAAATCTTCAAAAAAATATTAAAAGATAAGAAGTATTTATAATGAAAAAAGAATAAAAAAAATCCATAACATCCAACTAATAGTAGTTAACGTCCAGCTTTTTTTTTTGTTCTCCTTATTCACGTTCTGTTTTTTTTCCCTCCTTATTCACTTATGTTATGTTATTTTTTCTTATCTCTTTCTGTCATTTTCTCCTACTTTTTTCTCTTCTTGTATAAACCATCATGTCATCATCTAGCTAACTGGAGTGCTAAAGAGAAAACAAAAGAATGGATGTAGGAAATAGAATCGAAGAAGTATTTATAATCTCCATTAAAAAGACAAAAAGGTTTATAATCTTCCCATCAAATAAATGGCAAACATAAATTTACACATCAATAATAAAAGAAAGAAAAATTGTGTATATTTGGCAAGCATTCCTATTGATATATTGACCTGTACAAAAAAAAAAAAACAAAGAAAAAACTAGTTAGTAGTATACAAATAAAATTTCATAATAAAGGTATTACTGAGAGCATAATATACCCATGATTCCAGATGCCATCTCTAGTTTGATCACCATTTAAAGCTGTATGTGGCTTATCGATCATCAAGTTCATAGCCTGTATAAGCTAGTTACGAAAATTGATTATAATAAATAAAAAAAACTTACCATGACTTATAAAAAGGATATTATAAATCTTAATATACCTGACTCCGCACAATGTCATTTGAAACTTGCAAGTCTTGAAATTGTAAAGGGGAACTTGCAGGGTTAAGTAATGGTTGGAAACTATGTTGAGGGTCTCGGTAAGGCATCCATGATATTGTATTAGGTGCCCCATGATCTTGTGCCTATGTAGTTTTACAGTAACATTTTAAACTAGAAACATGATATGAAAACAAAAATTAAATAAATGATACTTACAAGATGTGTAGCTAGATGACATATGTTATTGTCTCTTAAGTGTTGCATTTGGAGATGCACCTGTTCATTATATACAACTAAATTAATAAAAAACTTATTATATTGGAATTGAACTTTGAATGTAAAAGAAGAAAATACCTGTGACGAACGAGAACTAGATGATTTTTTATTCTTAGCTATGTTTTTCTCCAAACAACTTTTTATTCTTTTTCTTCCACGGGATGCTTCCCTCTTCTTTAATCCTTTGCTTGGATAACTTTTGCACTATCCAAGAAACATGCCTCATTACCACCATCTGTCACTATGGTGGAAGGTGACCCTTGGCCATCCTTATCATGTACTTGACCATCCATTTTTGAACTTAACATGTCTTCAATGGTTTTGCTTAGTTGATTCAAATGACTAACAGAAATCTTATATGTTTCTTCACATGGAACATAAAGACCTATATCGAGATGTTTGTTGTAGTTTCACATCTGTCTGGATGTGACGTCTGTGCATATCTTTCACACTTTCAGATCTTGCTTTTCTTGTCTACCTTTTTAAAATATACTGGTTAGGAAATTCTTTGACATTCATGTAATTAGTAAGAATTTTCAGTGCATGGCTGCACAAGAAACCTTTCATCTCAAACAACTTACAACTACAAGAGACATCACCATCTTTCTGTTTTCTAACACGTCGCTCTTTCGAGTTACCATGTAGGACAACTGTATACACCAAATCATCACCATCTTCCTAACAAAATATCATGTCTCACTACTGTTTGGGCCTAAATTTGGCACGCCAAAAATCAAAAGACAGACCCATGATGAAATTATCTGCTCAGCCCAAAAAGCTTGAGGATAACAAAATTAGGATCCAGACAGGCTGGGCTTTACGCCAGGATGTCGAAAACAAAGCCTCCAGCCCAAGAAAGACCAAACATGGAAATTGTCATTTGGGCTCAGCCCATAAATTTCTGTTGGATTCAAACCCAAGGGATTAAAAACACATCCACCTCAGCTTTGAAAAGTCAGCATTTTCAACTAAAGTTTTTATATGGGAAGAGACGTCTCTGAAACACTCCCAACACAAGATCAAAACCCCGTCTATATTCAAAGATTTTGCTCCAAAGCAATACACCATTTTCTAAGGAATTCACGGGTCACACTTTCTCAGTTAGAACGGGAAACAGGGAATTGTTCAGGAAATACAGAAGAAAACCAAACCGCCATAAAAAGCCCACACAGACGGTGGCGTTGGTTGAAACAAAAAAGCTGCCGCCCAGGAAACCAGGGAAATGACTGCTTTAGGAGGTGACTGCTGTGAGCCTATCTGCCATTGATTGATAAAATCTTTTCTACTTTACGTTTTAGGAGATCTTTTTGCCGCCCATTATTAAAATTAAAAACACCTCCAGGAAGGTCTCTTATAAAAACAAGAGTAGGCAAGAAAGAAAAGGACACTCAATTCATCAATCAATCAAAAAAAAAAACAACAACAAGAAAACAACCAAAAGCTCACTTGGATTCCAAGAGAAACCAGCTTTAGATCAGAATTCCAAAGTTCAGACTTAGAAAATAAGTCTTCTAAAACGAGATCCCTCGTTACAAATTTGGTTCAGCAAAAGCCAAGACAAGCAGAGTTTGAGTTTTCACAGACGTGGAGACCTCAGCGAACTCATGAAGAGTCCTGCTCAAGCAGAACAACGCTCGTAGTGCAATCCCTAGCCCATCAAACCCTCGAGAACAGCCACTTCTGCCCCCTTCAAACTGAAGAAGCTGCAGTTCTGCCCACTCAAAGGCCTCACGAAGCGTGAAGTAAACATAAAGCTCTGCCAAAATCAAACTTTGGTATCGATTCATAGGTCAGCCTAGCATCTGAAGCCACGAAGCAGTACGGACCGGCCCAAGTGCGTCCAGTCCAGCCCAAACTGGAACCTCCCATCCAAGCAGAAACGGAGTTCCGGCCATCTTTTAACCTTCCTAGAGTCGATATGTATATTTATTGCTTTGTAAAAGGCAGTTCTGCCTGAAATAGTCCAACTTCTATCAAATATTTCTGGCCAGAACAGCCGTTTGATACTGAGATAAATTGTGAAAGTCCTTACCAGTCTGAGGCAAGAAAAGAACTTACTTGGGAGATATTCCTCACCCAAATTCACAATCGTTTGTTTTTAGAAGTCAGTAACTTGGGGCGCAAGTTATCTATTCTAAAAAGAAGTCTGCTAGGATTTACATTGCTAGCAGTGGCACGCTCGCACACCAAAGAAAGCTGACTTGTTGACCAACACATGGTCTCCAAGCCAGTGGGGAACTTCGCCCTTCCATCACAGGAGTAAACGCGAAAACGGGTGAACAATTTGGCACGCCCAGTGGGACTTCTCAGTATACATACTCTGACAGAGCCGTTCACAGGTTTACAAATACAGGAAGCTCTAGCCAGAATCCACACCAGATATGGAGACAAACCAAATGGCTCGCAGGGAAGGTCCCGAGTCAGAAGAAAGCGATGCTAGACAATCAGCTCGCGGCAGTACAGGAAGTAGACGTTCTAGGACTAGCTCCAGAAAGATGAATCAAATACAGGAGTCAATACTCCGACAAGAAGTCACGGTGCAAAGGAACCAAGACACTCTCAATAATATGACAGCAATGATGCAGTGGCAGGTTAACAGGCAGTTCCGGAAAGACCGAGAAACCGCCATGGCCAGAATCCCAAACCCTGATGCTGTAGTCCAGCAGTTAGACCTCCCTTACGGCCCTCCGCCAGGACTAGCATGGCCATACCAGGAAAACCCCCTAGTTGCACAGGTCGCTGGTGTACCAGATCACAGAGAACTCCAGGCTGGTCCAAGGGAAGGAGTCCTTCCTAATCAAGAACACGGATCCCCAGCCCGACCAGATGACCTTGCACTAGTTCAGCAGAACCAGCCAGAACCTCAACCCATTCCACCCTTGGTGGCCCAGCATGATCAACCTTTGGCACTTTAGCCTGAACCATCAGCAGTATTGCCATATAGACCCAGAAGGATGGACCCTAATCCATTCCCTCCACCCGCAAGAGGGAGAAGAGGCAGAGGGGGAAATAACCTTTTTGCTAATCATGACAGGAATAGGCTGGGGGCAAACTGGAGAAATCACCTAGACATCGAAGAGCAGGAAGGGCACAGAGAGGAACCTCCACCCAGACCATACAGAGCGGAGCCCAGGATCGATTACATCCAGCCAGAACAGGGACAAAATCTTCCCCCCGTCAATGCTTTGAATGACATAGGGGCATTGCAAAGAATGATAAGAGAAATCATGGAACCCGAGGCTAGGAGAGGGGAAAGGCCTACTTACAGAAAACCATATCCAGCCTACATCGATCAAATACCGTTGCCTCCAGGTTTCAAAGTACCAAACTTCACCTTGTTCAACGGGGAGGACCCCCACGCTTCCTCAGTTGAACATATAGGCAGGTTCTCCGTCCAATGCATAGCTATTGAGAACAACCCTCTGTTGAAATTAAGACTTTTCGGCAATTCTCTCTCTGGACAGGCTTTCACCTGGTATACCAGCCTGCCAGCCAATTCTGTGCAAACTTGGGAGCAGATGGAAAATGTCTTCCATGACTATTATTACAGGATCCAGCCAGAAGTCACCATTAGTGATCTAGCTGCCCTCAAGCAAAGCGAAGATGAACCGGCTCAAGATTTCATAACCAGGTTCAGAAAGCTCAAAATGAAGTGCCGAATCCCCATGGAAGAAAGACATTTCATCCAGATGGCCCAAGCTGCCCTTAAAATCTCTCTCAGGAAGAGGTTCGACGGAATGTTGTTCGGGGACCTGGCAGAACTGGCTGATAAAGGCATCTAAATATGAGGAATTACTCAGGGAAGAACAGCAAAGAAGGAACTCCTCCAAAGGTACTTATTACAAAACCCCTTCTTCTTCAGTCCACCTGATTGGGGTGGAATCACAGGAAGATACAGAAGAATCAGAAGAGAGAGAGGTTTCAGTGGCAGAAATGGCAAAACTAAAACATCCCATTAGTTGCAAAGCCCTTACAAAGCCACCTAAAGACCAAAAGCCCCCACCATTCACAGGAGGATTCGTTCCCAACAAGCCAATGCAAAACAAGGTTTACTCTTTTGATTTGACCAAGGTTGATGCTTTGTTCGATGAAATGCTGCTACAGAAGGCAATAGAAACGCCCCACAGAATACCCAAGCCGGAAGAACTCAAGGGCAGACAGTACTGCAGGTGGCACAACTCTTGGAACCATTCTACCAATAGTTGTGTTGTTTTCAGGGACGTAATACAAGAAGGGATAACGGCAGGAAGGTTGAAACTAGCAGAAAAACCTCCATCGGTCACGACAGATCCTTTCCCTCAACCACAAGTCAATATGGTCAACTTGAATTGGCCAGAACAGAGGGAAACTCAGCCAATGACAGATGCCGGTTGCAGCAGAAGCAGAAGAATCATAAGAGAAACCAGTCAAAGACCAAGAGCCACCATCTCGGCTGGGGTAGTGCTTTGTAGCAGGTGCAAATGTGAAACAGAGCTAGAAGTGGTTCTAGACAGGCAAAATCAGCCCACACCTAGTGTCTTCGATAGGATTGGAGCCTCATCCCGAGATAAAACAAGACAGAAGAACTGTTTCAGGCCTACACAATGCAGCGAAAGGAGGACAGAGCAGCCCAGGAAGGAAATATCAATCAAGACACCCGGAAATGAAAAGCCTTTGGCAACAATCATAGAGGGCAGATGGTACTCCGTAGGAAAAAGCGGTAGACCAACTCTGGAGTTAACCAGAACTCAGAAAAGAAGAATCCAGAGGCAATACTGCACATATCTTAAGAGCCAGAATAATACGCAGGTACATC
>NC_047651.1:14359175-14367142 GCF_902201215.1 Prunus dulcis
GGACGTAAGAGTAGTTGAAGGAATGATGTTCACATTATTTATTTACACGAGGACATTATATTATAGAGATGTTTAGTACTTTAATTATATAGATAAACACAATGTTCTATAATGACAAGTAGACGAACATTATATGGATACATACTAAAATGATAGTGATGTTTATTGACTCTATTTAATAATGTTGTATAATGACAAGTAGACGAGCATTGCCTTTTTATTTTCTCATTTGCGCACAGACAGTCAGTGTTCGCATTTCAAACATGCAATTACATGACCTTGATGCAAACATGCAATGCAATTGCATATCCTGATTTACAAAAGTCATTAAAAATGAACTTTATTCCAATTTAGGCTTAAATAGACTACGCAATTGCGCGTAGCATGATACAAAAACCAGACAGCTGTGTATAATTACCCTATCCTTCGTCTGATTTTATTTGCAATCAATCAACCACCAACATAACCAAAGGGCAGTTGGTTAATTTATGTCAATTCACTTCTACAAAGCTAATAGTAAAATAAATATAGTAAAAAATAAATTGAGAATTTAAATTGCACATCCACTAAATATAATTAGATACAATGATTGAAAATACAAAATTACAACCCGCCAATTATTCTTGTAACATGATATTTAAATCACAATAAAAATTACATTTAAAACTAAAATACTAGAAATGAACCAAGATATGTAGCACTTAGAACATGAGCAAAACAGTCTAAGACACCCTTTCTTTTGTTCTCCACGAGCCCGGCCTTTTGTTCCTGATTTCTAAGGTTGGAATGGGAAATATTATCATAAATCAAATAAACGTCACCCCATAAGTACTAAAACAAAAAACAAACAAAAAACAAAAAACAATCATTAGAATAAAAAAGACAAAAGAAGTGAAATCCATGACTGCCCTGCTTCAGTGCTTCTTCTCGAAACCCAACCAAATTATTGAGCTCAGGAACCATAGGAGGTAAGGAAGGGCCATTAGGCTCTGCAGACATGAATTTAAGAATTCAGAAGTGAAACAGAAGAGAAACAGATCTAAGAATTCAGTAGTACATGCATTCCCATGACTGCCCCTGCTTCAGTCTTTCTTCTCGGAACCATGCATCCCCAATACACTAAAGAAGCTCGTTTCTGGTTCTTCAACCCAACCAAATTATTGAGCTCAGGAACCATAGGAGGGAAGGAAGGGCTCTGCAGACATGAATTTAATATCCTCTCCGTGCCAAAAGCCCAAACATGAAAACCAAAGGCCCAAACAAAGGAACCTAAAACAAATCGAGGAATAATACATACAACATGAGAACTAATTTTAATTTCAAAATCGCAACTAGCCCATAGTTTATTGGAGCATAAAATTTGGATCCAGCAAGATCGAAGTGATAATAGGCGGAGGTTTCCTGGCAATGGCATGGTGTGTTCCAAGAATTTGTCATGCCATTACTCACCTTTCATTTCAAGGGGCCATGCTTTCTCCCTTTTTTTAATCTTAAACAAAGAAAAAAAAAAAACACATATTTATTTCATTTGCTTGACTCAAAAATAATAGCTTTTTAAGTCAACGGATGGATGATCCTTTCATTTGGTCATTCACAAGTGACTTGTTTATACAATCCAGGAAGGAAGAAGGAACCTCAAAACTTGATAAAAGATTTAATTTCCACCCATCAGACAGTTTGCTTGTTCACAACACCTCATCATTGATGGCACTTGTGAGAGCATCCGATCCACAAACCTCCTCTGTTTCCAGTACTTGTCGATATTGTCGTTATCACGTGTTCCTGAGTTTCAGAGGCCAAGACACTCGCAAGACTTTCACTGACCACCTCTACACGGCCCTTGTCAACGCCGGATTTCGCACTTTCCGAGACTACGATGAAGTCCAGAGAGGAGAAGGTATCAAGCTCGAACTGCAGAAAGCAATCAAACACTCACGAACTTCTGTCATTGTGTTCTCGAAAGACTACGCGTCATCCAGATGGTGCCTTGACGAGCTGGTGATGATCCTTGAACGCAAGAGAAAGACCTCAAATGACCATGTCGTTTTGCCTGTCTTCTACGATGTGTATCCATCCCATGTAAAGAAGCAGACAGGAAGTCTTGCAAAGGCATTTGCTGGACACCAAAAAACTCAACCGCTGCCGAAGGTGAAGGCATGGAGAGAGGCACTTGCAGAGGTTGCAGATCTGGCAGGGATGGTCTTGCAAAATCAAGCTCATGGGTAAATTTCATTCCTACTACCAACTGAATTAGTTTCTTTATTTGGTTGCAACTGAATTAGTATCTCGTTATTAAATGTAGTTCAAAATTTTGGTAGATTCTGTCCTTTCAAATAAAATAAAATAAAAATTATTGATAAAAACACATCCACAAAAACACTCAAGACACCCTCAGCAATCCAGATTCTTCTAAATGCATCCGGGACAGAGAAATACCTATTATCCAGCTGTTATTGCAAACATAGTTTTAAGTTCTATCTAACTCTTTCAGCACTCATCTATTATATATTTGTACCTTCTAACTTTCTGAACTTATTTCCATGGTATTTTATAACTCAAGTATATGAAATGAATTCTCTTTCATTTTTATTGCAATTTTTTAGGTATGAGTCAAAGTTCATCAAGAAAATAGTTAAAGTGATTGGAGACAAACTAAGTCGCACACCATTGAGTGTTGCTCCCAACTTGGTTGGAATGCATTCAGGAGTCGAAAGAATTAATTTCTTGTTACAACGGAGGTCAACTGATGTTGGCATACTTGTAATCTATGGGATGAGTGGAATAGGGAAAACAACCATCGCAAAGACTGTTTACAATTCAAACTTTAGAATATTTGAAGGAAGCAGCTTCCTTGAAAATATCAAAGAAGTTTCACAGCAACCCAATGGCTTAGTTCAAATACAAACACAACTTCTTTCTGATATTTTGAATGGAAGAAAAATGAAAATAAGCAATATCAGTGAGGGATTAATTAAGATTGAAGATGCAATAAGCTCTAAAAGGGTTCTTCTTGTTCTCGATGATGTGGATCATATGGACCAATTAGATGCAGTATTTCAAGTGAGAGATCGATTTTATCCAGGAAGTAAAATCATCATAACAACTAGGCGTGCAAGATTGTTAAAGGCTCATCAAATTACTGAGGTGTATGCAGTTGGAACTTTGACTCAAAAAGAATCATTGGAGCTCTTCAGTTGGCACGCTTTTGGCCAAGACCATCCTGTTGAAGATTACAAAGAATATTCAGAGAAGCTAGTCGATCATTGCGGAGGACTTCCATTAGCTCTCAAAGTTTTAGGTTCTTCTTTGTTGGGGGAAAGTGTATGTCTATGGAAAAGTGCATTGGAGAAGTTAGAAGTTATTCCAAATGGTGAAATAATAAATAAACTAAGAGTAAGCTATGACTGTTTGCAAGATGACCATGACCAAAAATTATTCCTCCACATTGCTTGTTTCTTTATCGGAATGGACAAAGATTACATTGCTAAAATACTAGATGGATGTGATTTCTATACAATTGTTGGCATTCAAAATCTCATCGATAGATGTTTGGTGATTATTGATGGATGGGACAAGGTGCAGATGCATGACCTGATTCGTGGAATGGGAAGAGAAATTGTTCGCCTAGAATCAAAGGAGCCTTGGAAGCGTAGTAGAGTATGGCATCATAAGGACTCTTTCAAAATCTTGACGGAAAAGAATGTAAGAAATATGCGTTCTATGTACACATATATGTTTTTCTTCTTGTAAATATTTTCGAAATGTTTTTCTCCTTTTCTTTTGTAGGGTACGGAAACAATTGAAGGTCTTGTCCTCAACATGCACATGTGCCCTGCTATAAACTCAAATGAGAAAGTCTTGGAAACCAATGCATTTTCAAGGATGCGGGAACTAAAACTACTCCATCTTAGTCATGTACAACTTGACGGATCTTATGCAGAATTTTGTACAGAACTAAGATGGTTGTGTTGGACTAAGTTTCCTTTGGATTCTATACCCGTTGATTTTCCTTTGGAAAGCGTTATTATTCTTGAAATGCAATACAGCGGTCTGAGACAAGTATTCAAGGGAACAAAAGTATGTTACTCTCTACTCTTTTCAATTTCTTTTTCATTTTCATTAGGCTTTTAGTTTGATAACAAATTATATATTTATAACAATTAACTCCCCGCATTATTTTCTTCTGTACATTTTCCCCTACAGTATCTTCCGTCCTTGAAGATCCTTGATCTCAGCCGTTCTCATTCCCTTACAGAAACCATTGACTTCTCATATTGCCCAAATCTAGAGAAATTGGTTCTAGTAGACTGCACAAGCCTGATTTATGTCCATGAATCCATTGGAAACCTAGAGAGACTTATTTACTTGAATATGAAAGATTTTCAAAAGATTAGGATGCTTCCCAAGAACATTTGTATGCTAAAATCACTTGAAACATTTATTATATCTGGTTGCTCAAATCTTAATGAGTTATCAATTGAGATGCTAAGGAACATGGACTCATTAAAAGTGCTTGAGATAGATGGAATTCCGATAAGTGAATTATGGCTAGGAAGAAGTTCGAGTATCTTGGGCTCTTTACCATGCTCTTTAGTAGAATTAAGTCTTTGGGGGTGCAATCTTTCGGATGATGCATTTCCTATGGATTTTAGTCATTTGTCCTCATTGCAAAGACTAAATCTAGGGAATAATCCAATTAGTAGCCTCCCAAATTGTATCAAAGGAATAGCGAGGCTCGATAAACTCTCTTTTTCCATGTGTACGAGTCTCAAATCGCTTCTGGGGTTACCAAAACTAAACAACTTGGATATTGTAGATTGCATATCATTGGAAAAAATAACGTATCAATCCATTTGCTTAGAGTCAGCCACATCATTTAGTCGCAACAATCTAGTTGAGTGGCAGTACAAGTACGCCATTGGAAGCGTAGATGTAGAAATGACCAACCTCTTGGGATTGTGCAACTTGTTGGAATCAATGGCACCCATTTTACAAAAGGATAATCCAATTCCCGTCCAGGTGTGCGCCTCTCTCTCTCTCTCTCTCTCTCTCTCTCTCTCTCTCTCTCTCATATGATCACAGGAAAGAGTTGACTAATATACAACTATGTGTATTTACTTCTTACATTGGCTTTGGTTTTACCTATTGCAACTGCTTCGGTTGAGAGAGCTTTTTCAGCTATGAATATTGTGAAAACACCATTACAAAACAAAATAGGGAATCAATGATTAAGTGATAGCTTGGTTGTTTACATTGAGAAAGATGTTTTTTTTTTTTTTGTATTAGTAATACAAATATAATGTGACGTTTTCATGATATGAAACCCCGCCCGCAATAATTGTAGGTTAATTATAATATTATTTTTTCAATTAATTATAAATAACATTATTATTTTTTAAATTATAAGAATGTTTAGTTGTCTTTATTTTTATTTTTTTGAGTTCTTAGCTTTTAAAAATTGCTCCTCAAAAATTCATGGGTCGCCGCTAATTGTCAGTTCTATTGCATATATATAGGGACTGTACGAATGTGGTATATTCAGCACATTTTTTGGTGGGAATGAGGTTCCAGGCCAATTCAGCCATAAAAGCAGAGGGTCCTCAATATCTTTTACTGTGCCATTACTTGATAATCACAGAACTCGAGGCTTGATTGTCTTTGTTGTCTATGTGAATGCTGGCTATGATTCTCCTCCTATTATCCACCACAATTATTTGCCACATATAGGAGTCAAAAATAAGAGCAAGGGTCTGAGGGGGGCGTATGGCCCGTCACACTACGGTATTCCAGGTGAAGGAGAAGACATGATATGGTTAAGCAACTGGAATTTGAAGGATGGTCAGTTACAAGGGGGCGATGAAGTGGTTGTTTCTGTAATTATGAAATCCGGGCTTCTGGTAAAGGAGTTGGGCATCCGACTTGTGCAGGTGCAACAAGAAGAGAATCATAATATGATGGGTATTTCCACAGATTCTTCTTATGGCCGTCAAATATGGTATAATATGCGCCTTGGGGACTCTGATGAAGAAGATAAGAGAGGTGTGATGTTTTATTGACGCATTTCATAATTTTACTCCAACTATTTCCAAATTTGTTGGGATTTTCACTTGCCTTGTTTATATGTTTTCCAGAGGAGGTTTTCTCTCGTTTTGTATGTTTACCAGACGAAGAAGAAGAGCAACAAGATGATATCACAGTTGCAACCACCACAGGCAGCAATAACTCAGGCGGCCTCCGTGGCTGGAAGGTGCTCGTCACCGCAGCTTGCTTCTTTCTCACCCTTACTCTCATCACTCGGTCTTCTCCCTCACTCAGAAAGAAGCAACCGTCCACAAACCCTCATCTCAACAGCAGACTATCTGTTTTCTCTTCTTAGAAGGCAACTTTTTCAGGTAATAAAAGGCTCTGTTTCTGCGGATAACCAGATCAGAATCATCAAATAATATACTAGCTGTTATAAAATGAACTGGGATATGTGCGAATATTGAGCTGCACGTAAAGTAGATGAGACACAGCATTTAACGAGGTTCGGCTATGCCTACGTCCTCAGAGAGCAGCAACAGTAACCTTTCATTCATAACATAATAGGGCTACAACTTTAGTATTTACAATATGTATGCTCACTGAATTTTCTCTCTAGGGGAATTTCTCTTTGCTCTCTTTCTCTTCACACACTCACCCTCTTTCTTCCTTCCCTTCATCTTCTCTCATTTCATCTTACATTACAAGCAAATATAATGCCTATTTATAGGCAAAGCAAATGGCTTGGTTTGGTGGGTGTGTGATTTGGTTTGGTAAGTGTGTGGTTTGGTTTGATGGGTGTGTGGTTTGATTTGGTGGGTGTGTGGTTTGATTTTGTGTTGAACTTGAATGTTAGAGCATGTGGGCTTCACCCATTCTTCTTTACAACACTCCCCCTTGGAGACCACATGTCCCTAGATTGGTTGTCTCATTAAAACCTTGCTTGGAGAAAACCTAGTGAGGTAGAAAACTGATGGAAGGAAGAAAGAAGAGTATAACAATCTGTATAGCATACTTCTGGATGCTCCCCCTGATTAATATCTCCCCTTGATGTCTTCATGACTATCTTTTGGAGTGAGAATCTTTCGGAGTGAGTGGAGGATGTAGCCATTAATAATTCTCGTAGTTGAGTAAGTAAATATATTTCCAGGGAGCTATCTCTATGTAAATCATAAAATTTTTCAGAGTCCGCGTTTCCAACAAAACTTGGGCTATTTGTAAGTTCACTTGAAAGAATATGCCCGTACATGGTGTTATGCAGAAATAGCATCAAATATACCTCACATCATCCCAAAATGATGGTGATGGAGTTGAGCCTTATCTGAAAAATATGATGTCCGGTCCAATATACTTCCGGAAAATCCTTAAAGTGTCCAACGGATAATCCTCATAAAAATGCTTCAATACTTTCTTAGTATAAGCAAGAATCTTGTTGGCATAATGCTCGATCTTTAAGTCGAGACAAATATTTCTGGAACTCTTGAGAAGCTTTAATGTGTTGCAAACACATTATAATCAATATACTCACTGAGGCAATTTATGTACATTAACATTGAGTACAGATTTTGTGCTTCAGGCACATGTCATTCAGGGACTTGCTTCATGCAATTTCAATCCTTTCAAGGATTTTGTTTAAAGGGATTAAACTTTATGACACATTATATAGCTTTAACCTAGCTATTTATACATCTTTAGGAAATCGCTTCTGGCAATATGCTCCGTGCCTTTAATAACCTTTAAAGATAACATGTTGGTCTCCGTAAATGTGCAATAAGGGGCACAATTGAATTTGTAAATATGGAGAAAACCCAACATTCCTTGTTTATGCCAAAAACATTGTGTCATACAAAGTAGTTATATTCCCTTCTATTCCGAACACCCAAGTATAACTTTCAGTATTAACAAATTTTGGGGTTCGTATTGTGGGTTTGTTCTTTCATGTTCAT